>NW_028270152.1:73973830-74149663 GCF_037043375.1 Chiloscyllium plagiosum | reverse complement strand
ACGAGAGAGGGGAGCAGCACCAATGATGTTATTGATGTACCATAGAGAGAGTTGTGGAGAGGGGCCAGAATAGGACTGGAACAAGGAATGTTCCATGTATCTCACGAAGACATAACTGGGACCCGTGCGGGTTACACACGGCCACCCCTCTGACCTGAAGAAAATGGGAGGAGTTAAAGGAGAAGTTGTTCAAGGTGGGAATGAGCTCAGCTAGGGGGAGGAAGTGGTGATGGATAGCAACAATTCAGGCCTTTTTTCAAGGAAGAAGCAGTGGGCCGTGAGACTGTCCTGGTGGGGGATGGACGTGTAAAGGGATTGCATTAAAAGAATCGTGGATATAAGTAGGAAGGGAATGGACAAAGGAAGAAAAAAATGACTTGAGATAGGAAGAGATGAGTTCTGTGGGGCAGGAGTAGGCCTAAACAATGGGTCTGCCCGGGCAGTCTTGTTTATGGATTTTGGGACGGAAGTTGAAGTGAGTTTTGTGGGGTTGGGAGACGTTGAGCTTGGAGGTTTTTGGCGGGGGATCCTCAAGTAAGTTGAGCTTAATGACCATCATAGACATGCTAGTTTGATGTACCAAAAATGGAGTCATGGTTCAAGGGGAAATAGGAGAAGGTATCTGAGCGCGTATGCTCAGTCTCTGTAATGTAGAGGTCAATACAACAGGTAACAATAGCACCGCCCTCATCGGCAGGCTTAATTACAAAGTCAGGGTTAGATCTGTGAGCGTGGAGTCCTTTCAATTTCGAGGGTGACTGGTTCGAATGGGTGGAATTAAGGCAAGCAATATGACAGCAACAGTTCTCAATGAGGCGTCGAGTGCAGGTGAAAGACCAGAGGGAAAGGGTCCAGGTGGAGAGTGTGTGTTGGAGTCGGTGAATGGTCTTTGGGAAGGGCAGAGGGCACTTGTCTATAGAAATGGGCACAGAGGTAAAGGCGATGGAAGAATTCAAAGACATGTAACGCCTGAAATTCACTGAGATGGTAAAATAAGACCTTTGGTGAATACGAACTGTTCAGCATCAGAGAGCAAAAGGTCAGAAGGGTTAGTAAATACCTGACAAAAGATAGGGTTAGGAGAAGGAATAAGGACACGGAAGGTTCCGGGGGATACGTGTACGTCTGAGTTGTTGCAGCTTGCGATCCTTAATGCAAAGTTCCCCACAGGCCAAATGGCACAGGTTTATGAACATTGACTGTCAGGAGCCTCTCGTCCATCCAGCCTTGCCCACACAAGGATGTTATGTTGTAACACGCAATGATGCACTCCCAAACTCCTGCTCAAATCTCAGAGATCCCTGGGTTAGGTGAAAACCCGGGATAACTTGAGGAGAAAATCGAGGCAAGTTCTTTCCAGCTCACACCAACTCTTCCCCATTCTCCAACACTCTGGTCAATCTATTATCTACAAGATGCACCAAAGAGATGAACCTTCCAACCCCACGACCACTTCTGTCTAGAAGGAGAAGGGCAGCAGATACATGAGAACTCCACCACCTTCAATTCCCCACCAAGCCAGTCTCTATCCTGACTTGGCAATATATAGCTGTTCGTTCAATGTCGCTGGGTCAAAATCCTGGAATTCTCTCCCTCGTTGCATTGTGGGTCAATCCACAGCAGGTGGACTTCAGCGGTTCAAGAAGGCAGCTCACCACCACTTTCTTAAGTGCAACTAGGGACAGGTAATAAATGTTGGCCAGCTAGCGACACCCACATCCCACAAATAAATACGTTTTTAAAAATTGAAATGAGCCCAGAAGCTCATTCGATTTCAGATCTTTTGCAGATCTGCATTTTAGTGTTCGTCGATGTCTACTCCAACTCACTAATAGCAGGCTTTTAAAGGGTGAAGGGGGTGGACCAGCAAAACAATTAAGGAGGGAATTGCAGAGGATTAGACCTGGAGAGTTGTAGGGTCCAGCTACTAAGGCAAAAGGTGGGAGGAGACTGAGAGCCATCAGAGAGATCAGAGGAATGTTAGGGCTAGAGGAGTCTGATCATCAGGGGAAAGCCATGAAGGGATCTTATCCCATGAGTGAGAATTTTAAACTGGGTGAACTGAAAACCATTGTCGGTCAGCATTATATAAATACAAATTAGTCCTTTCACCCTGACCACAGAGAATTTCACTGACCAATCCACATCTCATTTCACACATGTCTGCTATAGCTATTCATGCAGTTCCTTATGTCCTCTGTTCTATTTATTGCTTTCATGTCCTCATTGATTTATTTGAATAGTTTGTGTTGGTTCTACTTCTCGTTCCTGATTGTCTCATGTGACCGCCTGCCTGCACATTTCCTTTTGATACTGTTACATCAGCAAACACAGCCATAATCCTTCTTAGCTGTTATTTTTTTTCTTTCCTAGTTTCAGTTGCCTTTCTTGAGTCCTCAATGTTTTTCTACAACCACCTTCTACATGAAGATGATCGGGCCTTCCATTTACATGGTCTCCTGTCCCCAGGACCTCCCAGAGGGCTCACAAAGACAATCAGCTGCTGAAGTGCAGATCTTGTATAATGTTGGCCTGTTTGTGCAAAGCGAAATGCCACAAACAACAATAAAAGAAATCGCTACTCAATCCAAATTTGCAAATGCATGAGAGGAAATGTTTCCCAAGCCATGGCGAAGAACTCATTGCTCATCTTTCAAAAGTCCCTTGGGAGTTTATGCATCTCCCTGAAATGGGCAAGGGCTTATCCTCAAAACATAAATCTCACTGTGTAGCACCTATTCCTGATGAAGGGCTTTTGCCCGAAACGTCGATTTCGCTGCTCCTTGGATGCTGCCTGAACTGCTGTGCTCTTCCAGCACCACTGATCCAGAATCTGGTTTCCAGCACCTGCCGTCATTGTTTTTACCTAGCACCCATTCCATGATGTTCTGGCACATTAGGTGGGATTGTTGGCTTGGATTTCTTTTTTATTTATTCACAGGCTGTATCTATTGTCCTCATCAGAGGGAAGTTAAGAGTTAGTCACATTGTTGTGGGTCTGGAGTCACATGTGGGCTAGACCAGGTCAGGATGGCAGTTTCCTTCCCTGAGGGATATCTAATGAAACAGATGGGTTTCTCCTGACAATGGTTCTCGGCAATGATTAATTCTAGGTTCAAATTCCACCATCTGCTGTCGTGAGATTTGAACCCAGGTTCCCCTGAATATTAGCTGAGTCTCTGAATTATAGGCCAGTAATGGTGCACTGGGTCATCATCTTCCCCCAAGATTTCTGCCATGTGCCTTGAATCAGTGCCACAAGATGAAGGAAAATAGGTGAAGAGGAGATCAGGTTCTGTCTAAACGACTTCTGAACTCCCCTGCTATGTTGCTGATGTCAGGAGGTGACTAAACGCAGAACGGAACCTACACCCCAGGAATCTGTATTGCAAGATCTCATTCTCTGATATTATATGTACCACCAAGAACAACAAGGCCAATAGATACCCAGGAATACCACCACCTTCTCGATTCCATTCGCCATCCTGACATCGGAACATATCACCATTCCTTCATTGTTGCTGGGTCAAAATGCTGGAACTATCTTCCTAATTGCTCCCAGAGCAACTAGGGACAGGCAATAAATGCTGGCCAGGCCCACATTCCACAGAAGAATAAGCAAAGCAAATCTTCACTTACTCAAACTCATAGCAGAATGATATTCCCAAAGTTTCCAAGACACTACAGCAAGGTGAAACGTACAGAAAGTAAAAGAACACAGTTTGATTTATGGACTGCATTAAGAGATGTTGATTTACAAAACCTGAGGCAGATGAGGCTTCTGAGCACATTTCAGAAAGATGTCCATGTTCAATCATAGAATCCCTACACTGTGGAAGGAGGACATTCAGCCGATCAAGTCCACACTGACTCTCCGCAGAGCTTTCCACCCAGATTCAAACGCCCTACCATGACCCTGTAACCCTGCAGTTCCCATGGTTAATCCATCTAGCCTGCACCTCCCTGGACAGTATGGCAATTTCGCATGGCCAATCCACCTAACCTGCACATCTTTGGACTGTGGGAGAAAACCCACACAGACACAGGGAGGACATGCAAACTCCACCAAGGCAGTCACTTGAGGGTGGAATTCAACCCAGATCTCTGGCGCAGTGAGGCAGCAGTATCTAACCATTGAGCCACCGAGCCACACCCATGATGAAGAATGCAGTTCATTTCGCATTTGGTGCACTCGATGAGTAAGAATGAACATTGAAAGAGCAGATCTTGAGGATATTTGCCTGTCAAAGGTCTGTATTCAAGCCTTGCTACTGCGCGCATTTCCTGCAGGTATCACACTTCCTTCCCGGGATCATTTTCCCACCACCTTCTCGGCATCATTCTGTTATTATATAACAGTCTCTCCACTGACTCGCTGCAGGTGACAACAAGTGACATTTGCTCATATGTAATTATAATAAAACACACAGAAAAGGGCCAGCTGCTAAAAGGACAGCTCCACGGTACATTTTAATTTTAATTGTCAATTAAGATCTGCACTCTCTCGTACTGAAGCTGAACAATGCCTCATTAAAAGTCCCAGTGTTCTCACAACACTATTTATAAACCCATATTTCAATCTATTTCACTAAAAAAGATTTCAGAATAAACTGCAGCGAAAAATGCCAGTAATGAAGTCAAGATGTTCTAACTATAAAGGAATCTCCTACTTTGTAAAGTCTGAACTCAATAGTGACAGTTAACATTTAAGGAGATGAAATGAGTGTTATTGTGACAGGTTGGAAAGCAATGGGGCAAAAGGTCCTGGAAAGGTGATGGGGAAAACGGCAATATATTGAGATGAGATTTAACTCACCCAGAACCCATTGATTTTCTCTGGGTTCAAATGACGTCCAGTCCATTCTTTCCAGAGCAAGCCTCAGGAAGGAATCTCTCACCCAGCCTCTCACGTCCTTGTTCCCAGTTTGGATTGCAACTTTGAAGAAAGGAGAAGATCTTTTCAGCTCTGATCTCCAGCATCTGCAGGCCTCACTTTCTCCTCCCAGAAGATTCTCAATGTCCATTAACCATCTCCTTTTGATAAAGAGGGGGTGTTTCTGCAAACTAGACTTATGTACAACCAGCAACACGGGACTCACAGCCATGTCACGTTTTTAGTGAAGGAGCTAGACTTTTCAAAGCTGAAATAAAGGCTTAAAATGGGCAACTCGGTGAGTAACACCTGCCCCAAAATGGTGGCCTATAATGAAGATCCCAGGGAGCACAGCCAGACTAGGAATGGTTTTTCATCGTCTCCCCATCCTCCAGGTAATCAAACTGGGCAGGACAAGGAAAGCAGGAGGAGGAAGTTATTATTAGTCTTTGTGGTCCTTTCAGGGAAAGGAATCAGAAAAAGAGGAACCAACTACACTGATGGGAAGGAAGGACTACACTCTCGTCCTTCCCCATTTCCTCTCCCATTCCTGTCCTTCCCCATTCCTGCCCTTCCTCCCTCATTCCTACCTCGCCTCATTCCTGCCCTTCCTCCCTCACTCCTGCCCTCCCTCACTCCTGCCCTTCCTCCCTCACCCCTGCCTCACCTCATTCCTGTCCTTCCTCCCCATTCCTACCCTTCCTCCCCATTCCTGCCCTTTCTCCCTCACTCCTGCCTTTCCTCCCTCACTCCTACCCTTCCTCCCCCTTCCTGCCCTTCCTCCCTCACTCCTGCCCTTTCTCCCCATTCCTACCCTTCCTCCCCATTCCTGCCCTTTCTCCCTCACTCCTGCCCTTCCTCCCTCACTCCTACCCTTCCTCCCCATTCCTGCCCTTTCTCCCTCACTCCTGCCCTTCCTCCCCATTCCTGCCCTTTCTCCCTCACTCCTGCCCTTTCTCCCATATTCCTGCCCTGCCTCCTTTCTCCACCCCTGTCTCCCCATTCCCACCCTTCCCCCTCACTCCTGCCTTGTCCTCTCACACCTGGTTAAATTGGCAGTCCCTGGCTGCTCCTTCCCTCACTACCTGTAGCTACACAGTGACCACATTGAGAGATCTCCTCTCCATGTACCTCTGAGCCTCATAAACACAGCACAGGGACACCAGCTCAAGTTCGATATATGAAGCTCTGAGCTCTGAGCTCCACCAGCTGATGTTACCTCTTGTATCCTGGAAAAACCACAGGGAACAGGGCATGAGGTGCTAGGATAAGACAGGGTAGATGCAGAGAAGCTACCTCCACTGATTGGGGTTTCTAGAACTAGTGGACATTGTCTGTGAATTAGGGCCAGTCCATTCAGGAAATATTAGGAAACACCTCTACACACAAAGATTGGGAGAGGGTTGGAACTGTCTTCCATAAAAAGCAGTAGATGCTGGATCAGTTGTCAATTTTAAAACCAGATTTTAAAAAAAAATGTTAAGCAAAGGTATTAAGGAATATGGGCCAAAGGCAGGTATATGGCGTTAGGCCACAGATCAGTCATTATCTCTTTGAATTTTGGAACATGCTTAAGGGACTGAATTGCCTATTCCTGTTCCTATGTTCCTTACCTCTTTAAACTAAATTAAGTGAAATAAACCTAGGATTTGAACAAACATTCCCCAAATGCTTATTAATCAACTCCTTCCTTGAATCCAAAGCTTTATTTTAAAGTTAGGTTAATAACAATGGCAACTTGTATTGCTTCCATGTGTTCAGCATGCTTTATTATGTTATGGTCAGTATACCGTAACAATGCCATTAATATTAGTGGAATCATTTAATTATCTGCTTTGTATAGGTTAACAATTTAAATAGTGTGGTCCATATTTAAAATAAACAATGCAGTCAGTAGTTCTGCCATAATTTCAGTTTATAAGTTAATAATGTTTAGAACTTACGCAATGTGTTTGGTTCATTTTGTGAATACTGCTGGTGTTCAATGCATGTGTTTAAATTACAGGTCTGCAGGGAAGCTGCTAGCCAGCAGCTCTGCTGGTTTATGATGGTGTTGTCAAAGACCATTCGGCAAGGACGAGGGCTTGACTTGATGAGGAAGAGCTCCATCTATTGTACACTCTGAGTGAAGTCAGGCCTCAGAAACTTGGAAAGAGGAGTTCATGTAGCAGCTCCCTTACATCGGAAAATCAAAACCATTTGCATTTGATGACAAATCCCCTAATATTTGGGGATTCTGACTCGCCTCAGTAACATATACTTGGCTAAAATATTAGTAATCCAATATCCCCCTCCCCATCCAGCTCCTCTATATCCTGTCCCTGAGTGAAATATACCCCCTGGGTAATATGGTCTATTCTTGATAATACATCCTATTGGCTTTATTATATACTACTTCTGGTAATATACACATTCCTCTGTACTGTACCTCATCTGTTGTAAAATATTCCACCCTGCATTGATTTTAACAAGGTCTTTGACAAGTGTCTGCATGATAGACTGGTTTATCTCTCCACTCTGCAGGCATTCTGCCTCTATTCCTGATGAAGGGCTTTTGCCCGAAACGTCGATTTTCCTGCTCCTCGGATGCTGCCTGACCTGCTGTGCTTTTCCAGCACCGCTCTAACCTAGACTCTGGTTTCCAGCCTCTGCAGTCCTTGTTTTTACCTGGCTAGTAAGGTCAATCACATGGGATTCAGGGAGAGCTTGCCAATTGGATACAAAATTGGCTTGATGGTAGGAGACAGAGGGTGATAGTAGGAGGTTGTTGTTCAGACTAGAGGCCTGTGACCAAGCTGTGGGCAGCAAGGATTGGTGTTGGGTCCTCTGTTGTTCGTCATTTATATAAACAATTTGGATGAGAATATAGGACAGATGGTTAGTAAATTTATGGATTGCATCAAAATAGGTAGTATAATGGACAATGAAGGCGGTTATCTTGGAGTACAATGAAATCTTGATCAGATTGGCCAATAGACCAAGAAGTGGCAAATGGAGTTTAATCTAGATAAATGTGAGATGCTGGTAAGACAGGGTCCCGGAGAATGTTGCCAAACAAAGAGGTCTAGGGATGCAGGTTTATAGTTCCTTGAAAATGGGGTCAGAGGTAGACAGGGTGGTGAAGAAAGCATTTGACACACTTGCCTTCATTAGTACAGAACATCATGTTAAAGCTGTACAAGGCATTGGTGAGGAGTACTGGGTATAATTCTGGTTGCCCTACTATTGGAGTTCAGAAAGAGTTCAGAAAAAAATTACAAGCATGTTACTGAGACTTGAGGGTTTGCGTGACAGGGAGAGGATGGATGGACTGGGACTTGTCTCATTGGAGTGTAGGAGGCTGAGAGGTGACTTTATATAGGTTTCTAAACTCATGAGGGGCGTGGATAGGGTGAATAGCCGGGTCTTTTCCAAGGGTAGGGAGTCCAAATTAAAGGGCCTAGATTTAAGGTGAGAGGGGAAAGATTTAAAAGGGACCTCATGGGAAATGTTTTCACACAGAGGTTGGTGTGTGTATGGATTTTTTCACACAGAGGTTGGTGTGTGTATGGATTAAGCTGCCAGTGGTGGAGACAACTGCATTTACAACACTTAAAAGACATTTGAACAGATACATGAATAAGAAAGGTTTAGAGGGATATGGGCTGGAAATGTGTTGCTGGAAAAGCGCAGCAGGTCAGGCAGCATCCAGGGAACAGGAGAATCGACGTTTCGGGCATAAGCCCTTCTTCAGGAAAGCCCTTCTTCGGGCTTATGCCCGAAACGTCGATTCTCCTGTTCCCTGGATGCTGCCTGACCTGCTGCGCTTTTCCAGCAACACATTTCCAGCTCTGATCTCCAGCATCTGCAGACCTCACTTTCTCCTTAGAGGGATATGGGCCAAACGCAGGCAAATGGGACTAATTTAATTTAGGAGATCTGATTGACATGGGTGAGTTGAAGAGGTAAAAACAATGACTGCAGATGCTGGAAACCAGATTCTGGATCAGTGGTGCTGGAAGAGCACAGCAATTCAGGCAGCATTTGATTTTGCCTGTCCTCGGATGCTGCCTGAATTGCTGTGCTCTTCCAGCACTACTGATCCAGAAATGGGTGAGTTGAACGAGAGTCTGTTTACATGCTATATGATGTTATAACTCTATAAAACATGTGAACATTTTCTGCCTTTGGTGATCCATCTGCCCTTTGGTGTTGTATCTTAAGCTCAGCACTACATTCCATTGATATTAACAGATCCTGCCTTTGAACATATACTAGTATTATGTCTGGCTTATATCCTAGCTACCTAATGAAGGAGCAGCGCTCCGAAAGCTTGTACTTCCAAATAAACCTGTTGGACTATAACCTGGTGTTGTGTGATTTTTAACTTAGTCCAACACTGGCACTTCCACATCGTTGCTGCTTTTGATAATACAGCCTGCTCCAAATTATGTATTTGGCCCAAGATGTTCAATCCTACTCTTGATTATAAATTCAATAAAATATGCTGCCCCCATAATGAAACATCTCATTCTCATTAATATATACCACCTTGATAAAATATCACTTTGTTCTTAATACATCCCACCTAGAGGACATCTCTGCAGGAGTTCTTCAGGGTAGTGTCCTAGGCTCAACCATCTTCAACTGCTTCATCAATGACCTTCCCTCCATCATAAGGTCAGAAGTGAAGAGGTTACCAATGATTGCACAATGTTCAGCACCATTCACGACTCCTCAGATACTGAAGCAGTCCATGTTCAAATGAACCAGATCGGGACCATTTCCATGCTTGGGCTGGCAAGTGGCGAGTAAAATTGGTGCCACACAAATGCCAGGCAATTAGTATCTCCAATAAGAGAGACTCCCCAAAGTCCATCCACCTTCTACAAGGTCGAAAAGTGTTGAACTGGAAAAGCCCAGCAGGTCAGGCAATGTCTGAGGAGCAGGAGAATCAATGTTCCAGGCATAAGCCTTTCATCAAAAATTTGGTGAGAAGGGGAAGGGGGCTGAGAGATAAATAGGAGGGGAATGAGGCTGGGGGTGGGGGGGGAAGGTAGCCAGGAAGGCGATCGGGAGATGCAGGTGATGATGATAGGTCGGAGCCAAGGGTGGAGCGGATAAGTGGGAAGGAAAATGGACAGGTAGGGCAGTGCTGGAGATCAGAGTCAGGAAGTGTGGCGCTGGAAAAGCACAGCAGGTCAGGGCAGCATCCGAGCAGCAGGAAAGTTGATATTTCAGGCATAAGCCATTCATCAGGAATGTGGAGGGGGAAGGGGACTGAGATGGATAGAGAGGGTGAGGGTGGGGCTGTGTGAAGGTAAGTGGGAAGGCGATAGGTGGATGCAGGTGGGGGTTAACTGTGATAGGTTGGTGCAGAGGCTAGAGGGGATCAGTGGGAAGGAAGATAGACAGGTGGGACAGGTAAAGAGGACAGTGCTGAGATGGAGAGTTGGATCTGGGATGAGGTAGGGGGAGGGGAGATTTGGAAACTAGTGAAGTCAATGTTGATGCCGTGTGGTCGAAGGGTCCCAGTGAGGAAAATAAGGCATTCTTCCTCCAAGTTGGCAGGTGATTTGGATTTGGCGGTGGAGGAGGCCCAGGACTTGCATATCCTTAGGGGAGTGGGAGGGGAGTTGAAGTGGTTGGCCACAGGATGGTGGGGTTTCACTAGTTTCCAAATCTCCCCTCCACCTCCCCCATCTCATCCCAGATCCAACCCTCCAACCTGGCACCATCCTTTTGACCTGTGCTGTCTGTCTATCTTCCTTCCTGGTGGAGGTGGGTACTGCAGGCGGAGATTAGAGTCAAGATTAGAGTGGTGCTGGAAAAACACAGCATGTCAGTTGGCATCCGAGGCGCAGGAAAATCAACATTTCGGGCAAAAGCCCTTCATCAGGGAATCTTTAGCCTGAAACGTCGATTTTCCTGTTCCTCGGATGCTGTATGGCCTGCTGTGTTTTTCCAGCACCACTCTAATCGAGACATCTTCCTTCCTACCTACCCACTCCACCTCCCAACCAAACTAACACAATTACCCCCCCACCTGTATCTACTTATCACCTTCCCACCTATCTCCCCCCCAGCTCCACCCTCATCCCCTATTTATCACTCTTCTCCCTCCCCCTCCACATTCCCGATTCAGGGCTTATACCTGAAACGTTGACTCTCCTGCTCGTCGGATGCTGCCTGACCTGCTGTGCTTTTCCAGCACCACCCTTTTTGATTCGGACTCTCCTGCATCTGCAGTCCTCACTTTCTCCGAGTGAAGAGGATTGGGTCATAGAGTCATAGTCATAGAGACGTACGGCACAGAAACAGACCCTTCGGTCCAACCTGTCCAGGCCGACCAGATATCCCAACCCAATCTAGTCCCACCTGCCAGCACCGGTCCATATCCCTCCAAACCCTTCCTACTCATATATCCATCTAAATGCCTCTTAAATGTTGCAATTGTATCAGCCTCCACCACTTCCTCTGGCAGCTCATTCCTTACACGTACAACCCTCTGCGTGAAAAAGTTGCTCTTTAGGTCTCTTTTATATCTTTCCCCTCTCACCTTAAACCTATGCCCTCTAGTTCTGAACTCCCCGACCCCAGGTAAAAGACTTTGTCTATTTACCATATCCATGCCCCTCATGATTTTGTACACCTCTATAAGGTCACCCCTCAGCCTCCGACACTCCAGGGAAAACAGCCACAGCCTGTTCAGCCTCTCCCTATAGCTCAAATCCTCCAACCCTGGCAACATCCTTGTAAATCTTTTCTGTACCCTTTCAAGTTTCACAACATCTTTCCGATAGGAAGGAGACCAGAATTGCATTAGCTTGAGTCACACAGTAGACTTCCATCTTTCACCTCCAGAATGCTTGTGAATATCGAATCAGTGTGTGTATATATGGCTTAGTGCCCAAGACTATATGTGATAATGTTTCTCAAGACTTCAATCACTTAGTAGCAGTCGGCCATGATCCTGCTCATGTTCCAGCTATCTTCTGACTCACACACTAATGATGACAGGGAGCTGGTACACATGGTTCAAAGCATCTTGTGATGTTTTTGAAAAAGCTGTAGTAGTCCATCCAAAGCACTATTCCATTTCCTGAAGGTGTTGCTCATGTATATCTCGGAGTTAAATCCCCTCTCCCCTCCTTTGAATTTAACTCAAAGAGAATGGAGCACAAAAATAGGGAGATTTTGCTAAATCTATGCCCAACACTAGCTGGAATATCATGGACAGTGTTGGTCCCTGTATCTAAGCAAGGATATACAAGGAGGCAGTTCAGATAAGGTTCACTGGACTGCTCTTGGAAGGAAGGGAGTTTTGTGTGAGGAGAGGTGGAGTAGTTTGGGCTTGCAGTCATTGGAACATAAAAGAATGTGTGATGACTGAAATAACTCCATAGAAGCCAGTATCCCGTCACCAAGTCACCCTTTATTTACACTGGAATGGCTTCCACAGAGCCAGCTCTCACAGAGTGAACATTCCTGTTCATATCTGTCAGCCAGGACTCCCTGATTAGATCAGGTTAACAGCACCAATCAGGGAACTCATAGTCTATGAGGGCCACCTAGCTGACCTCCTTACAATTACTACATCCCTCCCTCTCTAGGACGTAGGCCTGTTCTTTTATTTATAGTGTCTCCTCAGGCGTTTTCATAGCAGGTCCAGTTCCTCTGACTCAGCTCTGGATACTGGCAGCATGTACCGGAGACCGTAGCCGACCTCTTGCACCCGGAGCATCTCGGAAGAAATGCATCTGCTTCTTCAGGCATCGAGGCTGTGGTATCCACTGTGTTCATCTCAAACTCCAAGGTTTCTTTGACACTAGATGGAGGGGGAGCACCCATAGGTTGTGACAGACTTTCAAGCTGTTCTGAGGAACTGGGTATGTTTTGCTCCTGCCCCATTTGCTGCTTTTATGTGATCCATGTGTTTGTTCAGGGCCGTCTCTCCTCCCTGAACAAGCACATCACGGGGTGGACCTTGCCTCTTCCCCATATAGGGCCATTTCCATGGTTTCAGCATCAAACGTCACCCCTGAAGTAAACTGTGTCTCTTGCGTGGAGAAATTGTGCTGCACAAAGAGACCTTGGAGTGCAGGTTCATAACTCATTGAAAGTGGAATCAAAGGTAGACAGGATCGTGAAGAAAACATTTCGTATACTTGTCTTTATTGGTCACTGCATTGAGAATAGGAGTTGGGAGGTCAATTTGTGGCTGTACAGGACATTGGTTAGGCCACTGTTGGAATATTGTATGCAATTCTGGTCTCCCTATAAGAAAGCCCTTCATCAAGAATGTGGAGGGGAGGGGTTCAGAAAGGTTCAGAAAAAATTTACAAGGATGTTGCCAGAGTTGGAGGGTTTGAGCTGTAGGGAGAGGCTGAACAGGCTGGAGCTATTTTTCCCTGGAGCATCAGAGGCTGAGGGGGGACTTTATAGAGATTTATAAATTCATGAGGGGCATGGATAGGGTAAATAGACAAGGTCATTTCCCTGGTGTCGGGGAGTCCAGAACTAGAGGGCATAGGTTTAGGGTGAGAACGGAAAGATATAGAACAGACCAAAGGGGCAACTTTTTCAGGCGGAGGGTAGTGTGTGTATGGAATGAGCTGCTAGAGGATGTGGTGGAGGCTGGTACAATTACAGCATTTAAAAGGCACCTGGATGGGTACATGAATGGGAAGCATTTAGAGGGATCTGGGCCAAATACTAACAAAGTGAGCTAGATTAATTTAGGATATCTAGTCAGCATGGACAAATTGAACTGAAGGGTCTGTTTTCATACTGTATGACTCTATGACTCTCTGAGTCTTGTGTCTGGTATTGGCGTTCCTGATGCTGTTTCATGGGATTCACTTGGGACCTTAGACAATGATAGCTGCTTCTTCACTTCCATAAAGGCTACATCTTGGCTGTGAGTCCATTTCCAAGGCTGACCTTTTATCAATAGCAGGTCTAAGGGATGAAGACCAGGTTACATATGGACCTTCTGTAATAATTCACCAAGATGAGGAAAGACCTAAGCTCCACTACTGATGTGAGAACTGGGGCACCTTTGATTGCCCTCTTCCAGTGGGTGTAACCCAGCCTCCTTGACTGTGTAACTCAAGTACATCATTGGGGTGTCTGGAACAAGCATTGGTCCTTTCTCATGCATATGGCGGACTGGGAGAACATCTAAGGAATATGTCCAAGGTCTCTAATTGGTCTTCCCTGTTATTAGCACGTCATCCTGATAAATGGCATCCTTGGGTAGACCTTGTAAAATGTCTCCATCGTCTGCTGAAAAATTGCACAGGCTGATGGTACCCCAATTGGTAGTCTCCTATTTTGGTACAAACCCATATGGATATTGATTGTAGCATACTTCTGGAAATCCTCAACTAACTGTAATTGCAAGTACAGACAGCTCATGTCCATGCTCATGAAGGACAGACCTCCTCGCCAGCATTCTGTAAGAATCCTCCATGCGAGGGACTGAGTACTTATCCAGCTGTGAGAAGTGGTTTGCCGTTTGTTCGAAACCCCCACAAAGGTGAGCCGATCCGTCAGCCTTCCCAGCCTTCTGATTACTGCCTCTATGTCTGCCCATAAGGCAGATGGCACTGGGCAGGCCTTGCAGAATTACAGAATTGCTTCCTGGTCAACATGAAAGACTCCTCCAATAGTCCCTAGACCTTCCTGAAAAACCTCCGGGCACCTAATTAGGACTTCACTCAGGCAGCCCTTTTCTAACTGAGAAATGTTGAGCCGATCAAGGTGAATCTTTCTCAACCAACTTCACCCCATCAGGCTTGGGCCCAAGCCTTTTACTACAATCAGTGGGAACTGAACTAGCTACTTCTCACACAAGACCTGAACCAAAGTTGTACCTTTATTCTCGTATAGGTTCTCAGTCTAGATGAGGTCTTATGCAAATTTAAGGGTTGGAGTTTAGAGTGAGTTTTGTTAAAGACTCAGTCTGCATTTACTGACACAGCTGCTTTGGTATTAACCTCCATTTGAACCAGGTAACCATTAAATGAGATGCTTACTTTGATTTGGATGTTGCTAAGCAATTTATCTGTTCCAAACCAGTTGTGGGTGGGCTTTCCAAGGTATGCACTCTCCTAGATAACAGCCTCTGAGTTCTCCTAATGAATTCAGGCCTAGTGGGACTGATTTGCTGTCTTGAGTTGGCATACCGGCAGCAACGACAATAGCTCGCTGGCCCGGAGCGTAAAGAAAATGTTAACTGTTTGGCCGAGGCTTGGCTTTGTTTTGGGATTTTGCTGTGGGCTGACCTAGAGTCCCTCTGTCCAGAATATGTCCTGAGTGAGGCCACGCAATTGCCGTCACTCAGGTGGTGTTCCCTGAGCTCAGTCAGCCTGGTGAGAGTGTCCACTTCCACTGGAATACCTTGCAACTCATATGCTCCACTTAGTGCATTTTCCAATGATAAATGGTGCCTGTTTGGAGCCCAGGTGGGCTATAACAAATAGGAGTTTGTGCGTGGTTACATCATTAATCCCACATACCAAACAGTCTCAGAATTTCACTTCCGGTTAAACCAATATCACATGCTCCAAAAATCCCGACACAGATTCTGCAGGTTTTCGAGCAGCCGAGTAAAACCAATAGCGTCTCAGAATCAGAGGAGACTTGGGGTCGTAATATTCCTTGACTAAATCTGTCAACCCTTGAAAGGATTTGTGATCTTGTGCCTCAGAAGACGTCAGACTCCTCATAAACAAATAAACTGTGGGTCCACACACTGTCAGCAGACTTACTCACTGCTTTTCATCTGCCGCAATGCCATTTGCCGAGAAAAAGAAATGCATTCTTTCCAAATACTGGATACAGTCCTCAACAGCCGGATCAAATGGGTCACACTTTCCAAACAATGGCATGATGTACGAAATGCTTACGCCAACTGTTGGGAGCGGATTTCTTCAGGAGTCTGCTTTGCTCTCGTCGACAACTGAACTACCTCCACAGAGGCCCACATCCCTTCACTAAGTCGGCCTTTATTTGTGCGTGTATAGTCATTGACACTAGTCCTGCTTCCTCAGAGCGAACAGAATGTCTGACACTCCTGTTCATATCTGTCAGCCAGGGCTCCCTCATTGGACCAGATTAACAGCCCCAATCAGGGAACTCACATTCTATGAGGTCCACCTGTCTGGCTTCGTTCCCATCACTACAGTGAGCTCACCAAAACAGTTCAGATTCTGAGAGATGAGTGTGCAGGGCAGATATAGAAAGGGTGTTTCCTCTTCTGGAACTTACCTGTCTCCTGACCTCATGGTTTGCTGACTTGCTGCCCCCTTGCCATCATGATCTCCCGGCATTGTCTCCCATCTCTCCATCTCATTGTTGCTTTGCCCCGGCCTCATCTTCACCACCTGCATCCCTCCCCCACCTCACTGATCCGTACCATCCTGTCCCTGTGCTTACCTGTAGGCCTAGATCTGGCCTTGTCTTTGTTCTTAGCTTCTGTCCTTTAATGTATAAACTGAGGCCTGGGGCAGAAGCCAATCAGAGGAGGTCATCTGGGCGGCCAAACTATTCTGCCATCGGATGGAACCTGATCAATTCAACTGCACTGTACAGTAAAGGCAAGGGTGTATTTTTTTAAAGAGCAATGGTATTGGATTTTTCTTACATTTAATGATGTGTTTTACGTTACACTTTATTTCAGCAAGAATGCAGTTTTGCACGTGTGTGGTTAGTATTTGCTTCCAGACAACAAATATTCGCAGGGTCCTAAGTCTGGCTTTAACCTTGATTTCTATGGGAGGTCATGATTCACTTCCAGTCATTTCACTTTGAGTTGCAATTTTAAAGATTGCAGTCCAAATTTAAGTGAGGACAAACTGTAGAGGACCAAACTGAGAAAGGTCATTTGGATTGGCAATTATTTCTGAGACCTGGAGGTGGGGATCTGAAATCTCCAATGAACTGGGGCCTCTTTGATTTGCAGTTCAGGGGGAGCAGATTGTAGGGCCAACACCAGCAGCACTCAAAGTCTCTGGCCTGATTTACTCAACAAGAGGCACGAGAGAGGAGGTGGGCAGAGGGGAGAGAGCTGCTCCAGGTGTACAACAACCACCTTGTTGGTGATACGCGAAACAGAACACAGAGATAGGAGTGAATGCAGGGTGGAGCACAGCGAGACTCACCAAACAGGCTAGGCTGCAGCTCACAGAGCAGTGGTGGGAAATGTAAAATCAAGGCAGATTACAATTCTGCCGGATGACACAAGGCATGGATGTACCTGGAGGCACACACAATTCAACATCCCACAGAGGAATGCTGCCCCAGATGTCTATCCCATTCCCCAGCCCTACAGACACCATCAACATTCACCTTATGATGCCACACAGTGAACTCTCCCCACATCCTGAATATACAGACTCCATCCTGAGTGAGGACAATGCGCCCTCTATTCCCATCTTCCCACTGTTCCAAACAGAAGGGAAAAGGAGCTTACAATCCAGCAATAGGCTGGGGAATGGAGGAAGAAGTGGAGCATGGGGATGGAATGTGCTGAAGGGCAGGGATTGGAAATGGAGCTGTGCAAGGTGGGGAGGAATGGGGAGAGGGTGAGGGGATGGGTGAGGTGAGGGGGAGGGGGAGGGGGACGTTTTGACCAGGAGATGGTGGGTTTGAAGAGTTTTGTGTTTGAGAGAGAAGAAAATGGAGGAGGAGAGAGGGGAGGGAGGTGGAGGTGTAGAGGTGATAGAACTGGGGGAGTGTGGGGGGGGAATGAGGGAGATGGGATCAGATACAGATGTCATGGGAAGGATAGGGTGAGGGGATGAATGAGGCAAGGGGAAGGGAGATGTATGTGAGGAGGAGGTGGTGGGTTTGAACAGCTGGGAAATTGAGAGGAAGAAGAGTGAGGGAGATGCGAGGAGAAGGGAGATGGCACTGATGGGGAGGACAGTGTGAGAGAATGGGTGAGTCGAGGGGGAAAGGAATATGTTTGTGGAGGAGGTTTGAAGGTTGAAATATGGAGGAGGGAAATGGGGATGGACGAGGTAAAAGGGTGAGGTAAAAGGGGGTGGTGGGTTCGAAGTGTTGAGAAATTGAGAGGTTCAGAGTTGGAGGGGAGGGAGAGAGATGTGGGTAGGGAGGGAATAAAGGTGATGGGGGAGAGCAGGGGCTGGATGAGGTGATGGGGTGAGGGCCTGAGGGGGATGGGTTTGAGGGGTTGGGAGGGTTGAGGGTGAGGGAGATGGAGGCGAGGCTGAGGGAAGTGATGATTTACCTGAGACGTGAATTCTATTTCTCTGTCTCTCTCCACAGATACTGCCTGACTTGCTAAGTTTCTCTAGTTTTCTCTGCCTCAAATTGTGAAAAAGAAAGGTTCCTGTTCTCCCAGAGGCAGTGCAGTCACTGGTCACCAGAGTCACTGGTACTCAAGGTTAAACACTACAACATGCTCAGTTGGATGGTAGGCCCTGAGAGGGAGGGTGGCCTGACCGGACTGGAGCACCTCTGACTCTGACCCAAGTCCCACTACTAAGAGACAGGCAGGGCTCCAGAAACCCACAGCATGTCTACCACATCCATTATGAGTTGGCTACTTTCATATCAACAGATCTAACACAGAGACAACCACACAGGGAGGGGAAGAGAAGGCAGAAAGGGTTTGAACTGTACCCAGAGAATCACTTGGATGTGATGTCCCAGGTTAGTGCCTTGTGGAAATCGATGACCTTGACAGTGTTCATGACATGACCCTGCTGACTGTGTCTAATTAGAGTTGGGCACGTGTATGGTTGGAAGTCATTGAGATTGAAACCAGTATGTCAGCACTGAAAAGGGGAAACTTCGGCCCATAACTACCACTAAAGATGCGCTAATCCCAATTTCCTGCACTTGTTCCATACCCTTGAACGTTACGATGTTTGACGTGCTCATCCAAATATTTTATAAAGGTTGTAAGGTTTCCAGCCTCCACTTCCTTGCCAGGCAGTGCATTACAGATTCCCACCACCTACTGAATCTCCTGGCCCTGACCTTAAAACTATCCCCTCTTTGTGATTGATCCTTCAAGCAAAGGGTACAGCTGCTCTCTATTCACCCTGTCGAGACTCCTCCACCTCGATCATGTGCCCCAGTCTTCTCTGCTCTAAAGAAAACAATCCTAGCTTTTCTAGTCTCTCCTTACAGTTTAATTTCTCCATCCCAGGCAGCATCCAGATGAAGCTTCTCTGTATGTATCTCCTCCTAGTGCTATCACATCCTTCCAGTCATGAGGTGACCAGGACTGCACACACTACTCCACTTGTGGTCTGACCAATGCTCTACACAACTCCAACATTACCTCCTCACTCTTAGACTCAGCGCCACAACTAATGAAAGCAAGGGTCGAATAAGCCTTCTTAACTATCCTATTCACATGCTCTGCCGATTTCAGAGGTCTGTGAATAACTACCCAAAGATCCCTCTGTTCCTCTAAGCTATCCAGTGTCCAGCCCTTCATTAAGGTTAGCATTAGTGCTGTCTTTGGTGTTTAGCTGACACTGGTTTCTATTTGATTGCCCTGAGGCTATTGGGGTGCTGACTGGGAGGGGATGCGGGGGCAGTGGTCCCCTTATCATTACAGGGTCTGGATCTACTGGGTTCAGTCCATCACCACCAGCACAGTCCTGGACACTGATCTCCATCGGCAGCCACACGGGGGAGACAGAGACAAAGAAACCCTGCGGATGCTGGAATCCAAGGTGGACAAACCAGTGGCTGGAAGAACACAGCAAGCCAGGCAGCCTCAGGAGGTGGAGAAGGGTCCTGAAGAACGTTGATTGCTCCACCTCGTGATGCTGGCTGACTTGCTGTGTTCTTCCAGCCTCCTGCTTGTCTAATATGGGGGAGACAGGGCCACAGTGGCACTGTCACTCGACTCACAATCTAATATCTGGGGATACTACAACATGTAGTATATACGTTCAAATCCCATAGCTGAGGGGGCAATTAGAGATGAGGGATCAATGCCCACACCTGAATAAAACACTGAGAAGTCATCAGTCCTGCATCTCTCTGGGACTGACTGGCTCTCTATGTCCAAGCTGATCTTCCAGACAAAGTGTCAATTTCTAGACTGATGGAGATGTTGCTGCAGGGGTCTGTATACACTCGTTCTGTACACCAACATCTCTAGTCAGCACAAATCTCTCCGATTGTGACTGACCTCACCCTGGTCAGTTTCCCCTTTTCAGTGCTGACATACTGGTTTCAATCTCAATGACTTCCCACCACACGTTCCCAACCCTAATTAGCCACAGTCAGCAGGTCATCGTTGTCATCAGGGAACCACCTTCACTCCGGCTTGAATTGGCTTCATGCCTCAGCAATGAGGTTTTCTGACTCTGCTTCCTTGGAAAGGTGGGAGAGAGGCAGGGAACAGGTCAGAACCCTGATGGTATTTGCTGCAATTCTGCCCACATCGCTGAACCCAAGCCCATCTTACTCAGTCTGGGAACATCCCACTTGAACCCTTCCCAGACTGATCGAGGCAAATTTGAGGAAAATGGGTGTGTGTGTGTGTATATGTGTGTGTGTGTGTGTGTGTGTGTGTGTGAGAGAGAGAGTGTGTGTGAGAGTGAGTAACAGCGAGCATGTATCCATGGTGTGTGTATATGCCTGTGTGTGTGTGTGTGCCTGTGTGCGTGTGAGACAGAGAGAGCACGTCTGTGAGTGCGTGTATGACTGTGTGTCTCTGTGTGTGCATGACAGAGAGAGGTGTCTGTGTGTGTGAGAGAGACAGAGACAGCCTGTCTGTGTGTGTGTGCCTGTGTGTTTATGCGTATGTGTCTGTGTGTATATATGTGTGGCAGTGAGACAGTGTGTCTGTGTCTGTGTATGAGAGAGTCTGTGTTGAATACCTGAGTACGAGCGCATGTCTTTGTGTGTGAGAAAGATGCGTGTGTGTATTGTGTCAGTGTATGTGTGTGTATGTGTGACTGTGTTTGTACGTGTGTGTGTGTTTATCTGTATTTGTACATGTATGTCTGTATGCTTGAGTGAATATCTGTCTGTCGGAGTGAATATGTGTGTGTAAATGTGTGTGCATGTATACATGTGTATGCATGTGTGACTGTATGTATATATGTTTGCATGCATATATATGTCTATATCTGGTTGTATGAAAGAATACGTATCTGTGTTTATGAGAGAGTGAATGTGTTTGTTGTCAGTGTATATGTGTGCATACGTGCATATGTGTATGTTTGTTTGCATGTGCATATTGAAATTTGTGTCTGTGTGTATGCTTGTGTTTGTATGTGTATGTGCCTCTGTGTGTATATGTCTGTGTATGTGTGTCTATGTGTGCCTGTGTGTTTGGCTGTTTATGTGTAAGTGTGTGTGAGAGAGAGAGAGAGAGAGGCAGCATCTGTGTGTTTATATGTGTGCATATGTATATGTGTAGATATGTGTGTATGTGGGTGCATGATCTGTGTCTATATATGTGTGTTTGTGTGCATTTATGTGTGTATATATATAGTGTGTGCTTGTGTGTATGTGTGTACATAGGTGACTGTATGTGTGTGTGAATATGTGTGTATGAGTATGTACGTATGTGTCTCTCTGTGAGTGTGCATGCATGTGTGGCTCTGTGTGTGTGTGAGTGAGAGTGTGTGAGTGTGTGTGAGAGTGTGTGTGTGTACGCGCATGTGTGTCAGTGTGCGTATGCCCGTGTGCCTGTGTGGATGTGCCTGTGTGTTTGTGTGTGTCTGTGTGTCTGCGTGTATGTGACAGACAGAGAGGGTGGGTGCGTGTATTTGTGTGTATGCCTGTGTGTATGTGTGCATGTGTGACAGAGAGTGTGCCTGTGTATGTGTCTGTGTGAGAGAGAGAGATAGAGTGTGTGTTTGTGCATCGTGTATGTGTGAGTGCATGTCTGTGTGTGTGAGAGTGTATGTTTGCGTGTGTATATATCTGTGTCAGTGTATGTGTATTTTCATGTGTGTACATGTGTACATTTGATTGCATGTGCATGTGTGCGGTTGTGTGTGACTGCGTGTATGCTGTGTTTGTATGTGTGTGTGTATATGTATGTCTGTGTGTCTGTATTTGTGTATACATATGTGTGTATATGTCTTTGTGTTTTTGTGTGTATGTGTGAAGATATGTGTGTGCTTGTTTGTATGTTTGTGTGTATTTGTGTGACTGTGTATGTGTGTGAATACGTGCATATGAGTATATGTGTATGTGTGCGCATGTATATGTATGTGCGCATGTGTATATGTGACTGTATGTGTGTTTGTGTATATGTACATCTGAGTGTGCGCGTGAGAGAGAGTGTGTGTGTGAGAGAGTGTGTGTGGGGGTGGAGGGAGTGGGCGTGTGTGTGTGGGGTGGGTGTGTGTGTGTGTGTGAGAGAATGTGTGTGTGTGGGGGTGGGTGTGCGTGTGTGGAGGTGGGTGTGTGTGTGGGTATGTGTGTGTGGGGGTGAGTGTGTGGGTGTGTGTGTGTGTGTGTGTGGGGGGGTGGGTGTGTGTGTGAGAGAGTGGGTGTGTGTGGAGGTGTGTGTGTGTGTGGGTGTGGGTGTGTGTGTGGAGGGAGTGGGCGTGTGTGTGGGGTGGGTGTGTGTGTGTGAGAGAGTGTGTGTGTGTGGGGGTGGGTGTGCGTGTGTGGAGGTGGGTGTGTGTGTGGGTATGTGTGTGTGGGGGTGAGTGTGTGGGTGTGTGTGTGGGGGTGTGTGTGTGGGGTGGGTGTGTGTGTGAGAGAGTGTGTGTGTGGGGGGGTGAGTGTGTGTGTGTGTGGGTGTGTGGGTGAGAGATTGTGTGTGTGTTGCGTGGGGATGTGTGTGTGTGTTTGGGGGTGGGTGTGTGGGGGTGTGTGTGGGTGTGTGTGGGGGGTGGGGGGTGTGAGAGAGTGTGTGTGGGTGTGTGTGTGTGTGGGGGGTGTGTGTGTGGGGGTGTGTGTGTGTGTTTGGGGGTGGGTGTGTGGGTGTGCGTGTGGGGTGGGTGTGTGTGTGTGTGGGGTGGGTGTGTGTGTGAGCGAGTGTGTGTGTGTGGGGTGTGTGTGTGTGTGGGGGAGGGGGTGGGTGGGGGTGTGTGAAAGAGTGTGTGTGTGTGTGTGGGGGGGAGGTGGTGTGTGTGTGGGGGTGTGTGTGTATGAGTGCGTGTGTGGGTGAGAGATTGTGTGTGTGTGTTTTGTGTGTGTGTGTGTGTGTGGGTGTGTGTGTGTGTGTCTCTGTATGTTTGCGAGCATGAACGTGTGAACATCAGAAGCAGCAGCCACTTACTTTGAACAAAGATATGAAACCTGAGTTAACCAGAACTATGCCTTTGTTGTATACATTAATAAATGCAAGGAACATTGTCCCATACGATGTTAAATCACACAAATTTGTATGTCTATCACATGGAAATGAAATGGTTTGTTTGTTCAAAGCCTGTGTCTCTCTGCTGAATATCCAGCTCAATGCTGTCAGGAGCACAATTCTCATAGCAACACCAGACATATTGCTGCCAGTGGTGAATGGAGGTCTTTGTTGCTTGTTGTTTAGCTATCGAGCAAAGCAAATTAACTGCCCAGGAAGTGAGATGTCCGCTTGGGAGTGGAACCAGTGAGGTTTAAAAGAGAAAGAAGTTTTTTAGACCCAAATTATAAAGGATTGCTGGGCCTCTTACTGAGATATTTCTATCATCGATAGTCACAGGTGAGGTGCCGGAAGACTGGAGGTTGGCTAATGTGGTGCCACTGTTTAAGAAGGGTGGTAAGGACAAGCCAGGGAACTATAGACCAGTGAGCCTGACGCCGGTGGTGGGCAAGTTGTTGAAGGGAATCCTGAGGGACAGGATGTACATGTATTTGGAAAGGCAAGGACTGATTAGGGATAGTCAACATGGTTTTGTGCGTGGGAAATCATGTCTCACAAATTTGATTGAGTTTTTTGAGGAAGTAACAAAGAGAATTGATGAGGGCAGAGCAGTAAATGTGATCTACATGGACTTCAGTAAGGCATTCAACAAGGTTCCCCATGGGAGACTGATTAGCAAGGTTAGATCTCACGGAATACAGGGAGAACTAGCCATTTGGATACAGAACTGGCTCAAAAGTAGAAGACAGAGGGTGGTGGTGGAGAGTTGTTTTTCAGACTGGAGGCCTGTGACCAGTGGATTGCCACAAGGATTGGTACTGGGTCCACAACTTCTTGCCATTTATATAAATGATTTGGATGTGAGCATAAGAGTTATGGTCAATAAGTTTGCAGATGACATCAAAATTGGAGGTGTAGTGGACAGCAAAGAAGGTTACCTCAGATTATAACAGGATCTTGACCAGATGGGCCAATGGGCTGAGAAGTAGCAGATGGAGTTCAATTCAGATAAATGCGAGGTGCTACATTTTGGGAAAGCAAATCTTAGTAGGATTTATACACTTAATGGTAAGGTCCTAGGGTATGTTGCTGAACACCGAGACCTTGGAGTGCAAGTTCATATCTCTTTGAAAGTGGAGTCGCAGGTAGATAGGATAGTGAAGAAGGCATTTGGTATGCTTTCCTTTATTGGTCAGAGTGTTGAGTACAGGATTTGGGAGGTCATGTTGTGGCTGTACAGGACATCAGTCAGGCCGCTGTTAGAATATTGTGTGCAATTCTGATCTCCTATCTATTGGAAAGATGCTGTGAAACTTGAAAGGGTTCAGAAAAGATTTACAAGGATGTTGCCAGGGTTGGAGGAATTGTGCTATAGGGAGAGGCTGAACAGGCTGGGGCTGTTTTCCCTGGAGCGTCGGAGGCTGAGGGGCGACCTTATAGAGGTTTATAAAATCATGAGGGGCATGGATTGGATAAATAGGTAAAGTCTTTTCCCTAGGGTCGGTGAGTGCAGAACTAGAAGGCATAGGTTTAGGATGAGAGGGGAAAGATATAAAAGAGACCTAAGCGGCAACGTTTTTACGCAGAGGGTGGTATGTGTATGGAATGAGCTGCCAGAGGATGTGGTGGAGGCTGGTACAATTGCAACATTTAAGAGGCATTTGGATGGGTATATGAATAGGAAGGGTTTGGAGGGATATGGACCGAGTACTGGCAGATTGGACTAGTTTGGGTTGGGATTAATGGTCGGCATGGACGGGTTGGACCGAAGGGTCTGTTTCTGTGCTGTACATCTCAATGACTCCATGACTCCAAAACAAATTAAGTTCTCTTGAAGTGTGGTCAGCCAATTGGCACACAGCCAGCTTCCTCTGACAGCAATGTGATGCATCACCCAATAATCACCACAAGCTATTGCATCAGAGTGAATATTAGTCAGAGAGCTGCATGGATCACTCACTAGGAACTGCACTGAACCTACTGGGAATTGCACTGGAGCACTCACTGGGTATTGTATGGGAGCACTCACTGGGAATTGCATGGATCACTCACTAGGAACTGCACTGAACCAACTACTGGGAATTGCACTGGAGCACTCACTGGGTATTGTATGGGAGCACTCACTGGGAATTGCATGGATCACTCACTAGGAACTGCACTGAACCTACCGGGAATTGCACTGGAGCACTCACTGGGTATTGTATGGGAGCACTCACTGGGAATTGCATGGATCACTCACTAGGAACTGCACTGAACCAACTACTGGGAATTGCACTGGAGCACTCACTGGGTATTGTATGGGAGCACTCACTGGGAATTGCATGGATCACTCACTAGGAACTGCACTGAACCAACTACTGGGAATTGCACTGGAGCACTCACTGGGTATTGTATGGGAGCACTCACTGGGAATTTCATGGATCACTCACTAGGAACTGCACTGGACCAACTACTGGGAATTGCACTGGAGCACTCACTGGCTTTTGCCTGGGAGCACTCACTGGGAATTGCATGGATCACTCACTAGGAACTGCACTGAACCAACTACTGGGAATTGCACTGGAGCACTCACTGGGTATTGTATGGGAGCACTCACTGGGAATTGCATGGATCACTCACTAGGAACTGCACTGGACCAACTACTGCGAATTGCACTGGAGCACTCACTGGGTATTGTATGGGAGCACTCACTGGGAATTGCATGGATCACTCACTAGGAACTGCACTGAACCAACTACTGGGAATTGCACTGGAGCACTCACTGGGTATTGTACGGGAGCACTCACTGGGAATTGCATGGATCACTCACTAGGAACTGCACTGGACCAACTACTGGGAATTGCACTGGAGCACTCACTGGCTTTTGCCTGGGAGCACTCACTGGGAATTGCATGGATCACTCACTAGGAACTGCACTGAACCAACTATTGGGAATTGCACTGGAGCACTCACTGGGTATTGTATGGGAGCACTCACTGGGAATTGTATGGATCACTCACTAGGAACTGCACTGAACCAACTACTGGGAATTGCACTGGAGCACTCACTGGCTTTTGCCTGGGAGCACTCACTGGGAATTGAATGGATCACTCACTAGGAACTGCACTGAACCAACTATTGGGAATTGCACTGGAGCACTCACTGGGTATTGTATGGGAGCACTCACTGGGAATTGCATGGATCACTCACTAGGAACTGCACTGGACCAACTACTGGGAATTGCACTGGAGCACTCACTGGGTATTGTATGGGAGCACTCACTGGGAATTGCATGGATCACTCACTAGGAACTGCACTGGACCAACTACTGGGAATTGCACTGGAGCACTCACTGGGTATTGTATGGGAGCACTCACTGGGAATTGTATGGATCACTCACTAGGAACTGCACTGAACCAACTACTGGGAATTGCACTGGAGCACTCACTGGGTATTGTATGGGAGCACTCACTGGGAATTGCATGGATCACTCACTAGGAACTGCACTGGACCAACTACTGGGAATTGCACTGGAGCACTCACTGGCTTTTGCCTGGGAGCACTCACTGGGAATTGAATGGATCACTCACTAGGAACTGCACTGAACCAACTATTGGGAATTGCACTGGAGCACTCACTGGGTATTGTATGGGAGCACTCACTGGGAATTGCATGGATCACTCACTAGGAACTGCACTGAACCAACTACTGGGAATTGCACTGGAGCACTCACTGGGTATTGTATGGGAGCACTCACTGGGAATTGCATGGATCACTCACTAGGAACTGCACTGGACCAACTACTGGGAATTGCACTGGAGCACTCACTGGCTTTTGCCTGGGAGCACTCACTGGGAATTGAATGGATCACTCACTAGGAACTGCACTGAACCAACTATTGGGAATTGCACTGGAGCACTCACTGGGTATTGTATGGGAGCACTCACTGGGAATTGCATGGATCACTCACTAGGAACTGCACTGGACCAACTACTGGGAATTGCACTGGAGCACTCACTGGGTATTGTATGGGAGCACTCACTGGGAATTGCATGGATCACTTACTAGGAACTGCACTGGACCAACTACTGGGAATTGCACTGGAGCACTCACTGGCTTTTGCCTGGGAGTACTCACTGGGAATTGAATGGATCACTCACTAGGAACTGCACTGAACCAACTACTGGGAATTGCACTGGAGCACTCACTGGCTTTTGCCTGGGAGCACTCACTGGGAATTGCATGGATCACTCACTAGGAACTGCACTGAACCAACTATTGGGAATTGCACTGGAGCACTCACTGGGTATTGTATGGGAGCACTCACTGGGAATTGCATGGATCACTCACTAGGAACTGCACTGAACCAACTACTGGGAATTGCACTGGAGCACTCACTGGCTTTTGCCTGGGAGCACTCACTGGGAATTGAATGGATCACTCACTAGGAACTGCACTGAACCAACTACTGGGAATTGCACTGGAGCACTCACTGGGTATTGTATGGGAGCACTCACTGGGAATTGCATGGATCACTCACTAGGAACTGCACTGAACCAACTATTGGGAATTGCACTGGAGCACTCACTGGGTATTGTATGGGAGCACTCACTGGGAATTGCATGGATCACTCACTAGGAACTGCACTGGACCAACTACTGGGAATTGCACTGGAGCACTCACTGGCTTTTGCCTGGGAGCACTCACTGGGAATTGAATGGATCACTCACTAGGAACTGCACTGAACCAACTACTGGGAATTGCACTGGAGCACTCACTGGGTATTGTATGGGAGCACTCACTGGGAATTGCATGGATCACTCACTAGGAACTGCACTGAACCTACCGGGAATTGCACTGGAGCACTCACTGGGTATTGTATGGGAGCACTCACTGGGAATTGCATGGATCACTCACTAGGAACTGCACTGAACCAACTACTGGGAATTGCACTGGAGCACTCACTGGGTATTGTATGGGAGCACTCACTGGGAATTGCATGGATCACTCACTAGGAACTGCACTGGACCAACTACTGGGAATTGCACTGGAGCACTCACTGGCTTTTGCCTGGGAGCACTCACTGGGAATTGAATGGATCACTCACTAGGAACTGCACTGAACCAACTATTGGGAATTGCACTGGAGCACTCACTGGGTATTGTATGGGAGCACTCACTGGGAATTGCATGGATCACTCACTAGGAACTGCACTGGACCAACTACTGGGAATTGCACTGGAGCACTCACTGGGTATTGTATGGGAGCACTCACTGGGAATTGCATGGATCACTTACTAGGAACTGCACTGGACCAACTACTGGGAATTGCACTGGAGCACTCACTGGCTTTTGCCTGGGAGTACTCACTGGGAATTGAATGGATCACTCACTAGGAACTGCACTGAACCAACTACTGGGAATTGCACTGGAGCACTCACTGGCTTTTGCCTGGGAGCACTCACTGGGAATTGAATGGATCACTCACTAGGAACTGCACTGAACCAACTACTGGGAATTGCACTGGAGCACTCACTGGGTATTGTATGGGAGCACTCACTGGGAATTGCATGGATCACTCACTAGGAACTGCACTGAACCAACTATTGGGAATTGCACTGGAGCACTCACTGGGTATTGTATGGGAGCACTCACTGGGAATTGCATGGATCACTCACTAGGAACTGCACTGGACCAACTACTGGGAATTGCACTGGAGCACTCACTGGCTTTTGCCTGGGAGCACTCACTGGGAATTGAATGGATCACTCACTAGGAACTGCACTGAACCAACTACTGGGAATTGCACTGGAGCACTCACTGGGTATTGTATGGGAGCACGCACTGGGAATTGCATGGATCACTCACTAGGAACTGCACTGGACCAACTACTGGGAATTGCACTGGAGCACTCACTGGCTTTTGCCTGGGAGCACTCACTGGGAATTGCATGGATCACTCACTAGGAACTGCACTGAACCAACTGCTGGGAATTGCACTGGAGCACTCACTGGGTATTGTATGGGAGCACGCACTGGGAATTGCATGGATCACTCACTAGGAACTGCACTGAACCAACTATTGGGAATTGCACTGGAGCACTCACTGGGTATTGTATGGGAGCACTCACTGGGAATTGCATGGATCACTCACTAGGAACTGCACTGAACCAACTACTGGGAATTGCACTGGAGCACTCACTGGCTTTTGCCTGGGAGCACTCACTGGGAATTGAATGGATCACTCACTAGGAACTGCACTGAACCAACTACTGGGAATTGCACTGGAGCACTCACTGGGTATTGTATGGGAGCACTCACTGGGAATTGCATGGATCACTCACTAGGAACTGCACTGAACCAACTATTGGGAATTGCACTGGAGCACTCACTGGGTATTGTATGGGAGCACTCACTGGGAATTGCATGGATCACTCACTAGGAACTGCACTGGACCAACTACTGGGAATTGCACTGGAGCACTCACTGGCTTTTGCCTGGGAGCACTCACTGGGAATTGAATGGATCACTCACTAGGAACTGCACTGAACCAACTACTGGGAATTGCACTGGAGCACTCACTGGGTATTGTATGGGAGCACGCACTGGGAATTGCATGGATCACTCACTAGGAACTGCACTGGACCAACTACTGGGAATTGCACTGGAGCACTCACTGGCTTTTGCCTGGGAGCACTCACTGGGAATTGCATGGATCACTCACTAGGAACTGCACTGAACCAACTGCTGGGAATTGCACTGGAGCACTCACTGGGTATTGTATGGGAGCACTCACTGGGAATTGCATGGATCACTCACTAGGAACTGCACTGAACCAACTACTGGGAATTGCACTGGAGCACTCACTGGGTATTGTATGGGAGCACTCACTGGGAATTGCATGGATCACTTACTAGGAACTGCACTGGACCAACTACTGGGAATTGCACTGGAGCACTCACTGGCTTTTGCATGGGAGCACTCACTGGGAATTGCATGGATCACTCACTAGGAACTGCACTGGACCAACTACTGGGAATTGCACTGGAGCACTCACTGGGTATTGCACTGGAGCACTCACTGGGTATTGCTTGGGAGCACTCACTGGGAATTGCATGGATCACTCACTAGGAACTGCATTGGATCAACTACTGGGAATTGCACTGGAGCACTCACTGGCTTTTGCATGGGAGCACTCACTGGGAATTGCATGAATCACTCACTAGGAACTGCACTGGACCAACTACTGGGAATTGCACTGGAGCACTCACTGGCTTTTGCATGGGAGCACTCACTGGGAATTGCATGGATCACTCACTAGGAACTGCACTGGACCAACTACTGGGAATTGCACTGGAGTACTCACTGGCTTTTGCATGGGAGCACTCACTGGGAATTGCATGGATCACTCACTAGGAACTGCACTGGACCAACTACTGGGAATTGCACTGGACCAACTACTGGGAATTGCCCTGGAGTACTCATTGGGAATTACGCTGGAGTACTCACTGGGAATCGTACTGGTGTACTCACTAGGAACTGCACTGTAGCATTCACTGGGAATTGTCCTGGAGCACTCACTGAGTATTGCACTGGAGCAATCACTGGGAATTGTAATGTAACAGTCACTGAGAATTGCACTGGAGCATGTACTGGGAATTGTACTGGAGCACTCACTGGGAATTGCACTGGAGCACTCACTGGGAATTGTACTGGCGCACTCACTGGGAATTGCACTGGATCACTTACTGGGAATTGTACTGGCGCACTCACTGGGAATTGCACTGGATCACTTACTGGGAGTTGTACTGGAGCACTCACTGGGAATTGCACTGGAGCACTTACTGGGAATTGTACTGGAGTACTCACTGGGAATTGCACTGGATCACTTACTGGTAGTTGTACTGGAGCACTCACTGGGAATTGCACTGGGGCACTTACTGGGAATTGCACTGGAGCAGGTACTGGGAATTGCACTGGCTCACTCACTAGGAACTGTACTAGAACACCCACTGGGAATTGTAATGTAACACTCACTGGGAATTGTAATGTAACACTCACTAGGAGCTGTACTGGAGCACTAACTGGGAATTGTAATGTAACACTCACTGGGAATTGCACTGGAGCACCCACTGGAAATTGCACTGGAGCACGTACTGGAAATTGCACTGGAGCACGTACTGGGTATTGCACTGGAGCACCCACTGGAAATTGCACTGGAGCACGTACTGGAAATTGCACTGGAGCACGTACTGGGTATTGCATCGGAGCACCCACTGGGTATTGAACTTGACCATTCACTAGGAATTGTACTGGAGCACTCACTGGGAATTGTAATACAACACTCACTGGGAATTGCACTGGAGCACCCACTGGAAATTGCACTGGAGCATGTACTGGGAATTGCATCGGAGCACCCACTGGGTATTGAACTTGACCATTCACTAGGAATTGTACTGGAGCACTCACTGAGAATTGCACTGGAGCACTCACTAGGAACTGCACTGGAGCACTTACTAGGAATTGTAATGTAACGCTCACTGGGAATTGTAATGTAACACTCACTGGGAATTGCACTGGAGCACCTACTGGGAATCGCACTAGAGTATTCACTGAGTATTGTACTGGAGCACTCACTGGGTATTGCACTGGAGCAATCACTGGGAATTGTAATGTAACAGTCACTGAGAATTGCACTGGAGCATGTACTGGGAATTGTACTGGAACACTTACTGGGAATTGCACTGGAGCACTCACTGGGAATTGCACTGGAGCACTCACTAGGAACTGAACTGGAGCACTCAATAGGAATTGTAATGTAACACTCACTGGGAATTGCACTGTAGCACCCACTGGGAATTTAACTTGACCATTCACTCGGAATTGTACTGGAGCACTCACTGGGAATTGTAATGTAACAGTACCTGGGAATTGCACTGGAGCACGCACTGGGAATTGCACTGGAGCACACACTGGGAATTACACTGTAGCACCCACTGGGAACTGTAGTGGAACACTCACTGGGAATTGTAATGTATCACTCACTAGGACCTGTAGTGGAGCACTCACTGGGAATTGCACCAGAGCACATACTGGGAATTACACTGTAGCACCCACTGGGAATTGCAATGGAGCACTCACTAGGAATTGCACTGGAGCACTCACTAGGAACTGTACTGGAGCACCCACTGGGAATTGTAATGTAACAGTCACTGGGAATTTCACTGGAGCATGTACTGGGAATTGAACTGGAACACTCACTGGGAATTGCAATGGAGCACTCACTGGGAATTGCACTGGAGCACTCAATGGGAATTGTAATGTAACAGTACCTGGGAATTGCACTGGAGCATGCACTGGGAATTACACTGTAGCACCCACTGGGAACTGTAGTGGAACACTCACTGGGAATTGTAATGTATCACTCACTAGGACCTGTAGTGGAGCACTCACTGGGAATTGCACCAGAGCATATACTGGGAATTACACTGTAGCACCCACTGGGAATTGCAATGGAGCACTCACTAGGAATTGCACTGGAGCACTCACTAGGAACTGTACTGGAGCACCCACTGGGAATTGTAATGTAACAGTCACTGGGAATTGCACTGGAGCATGTACTGGGAATTGCACTGGAACACTCACTGGGAATTGCACTGGAGCACTCACTGGGTATTGTAATGTAACACTCACTGGGAATTGCACTGGAGCACCCACTGGAAATTGCACTGGAGCACACACTTGGAATTACACTGGAGCACGTACTGGGAAGTGCGCTGGAACACTCACTGGAACTTGTACTGGAGCACCCACTGGGTATTGAACTTGACCATTCACTAGGAACTGTACTGGAGTAGTCACTGGGAATTGTAATGTAACACTCTCTGGGAATTGTAATGTAACACTTACTGGGAATTGCACTGGAGCACCCACTGGGAATTGAACTTGACCATTCACTAGGAATTGTACTGGAGCACTCACTGGGAATTGCACTGGAGCACTCACTAGGAACTGCACTGGAACACTTACTGGGAATTGTAATGTAACACTCACTGGGAATTGCACTAGAGAACTCACTGGGAATTGTACTGGAGTAATCACTATGAACTGCACTGGAGCACTCACTGGGAATTGCACTGGACCAACTACAAGGGATTACACTGGAGCACTCACTGGGTATTGTACTGGAACACTCACTGGATACTGTAAGGGAGCACTCACTATGAATTGCACTAGAGCACGTACCGGTAATTGCACTGGAACACTCACTGGGAATTGCACTGGCGCATCACTAGGAACTGTACTGGAACACTCACTGGGAATTGTAATGTATCACTCACTGGGAATTGCACTGGAGCACACACTGGGAATTACACTGTAGCACCCACTGGGAATTGCACTGGAGCATGTACTGGGAATTGCACTGGAACACGCACTGGAAATGTACTGGAGCACTCACTAGGAATTGCACTGGAGCACTCACTGGGAATTGTAATATAACACTCACTGGGTATTGCACTGGAGCACCCACTGGGTATTGAACTTGACCATTCACTAGGAATTGTACTGGAGCACTTACTGGGAATTGAAATGTGACACTGACTGGGAATTGTAATGTAACACTCACTGGGAATTGCACTGGAGAACTCACTGTGAATTGTACTGAAGCACTTGATGGGTATTGCACTGGAGCACTCACTACGAACTGGAGTGTTCCAGTACAGGTCCTAGTGAGTGCTCCAGTGCAGTTCCCAGTGAGTGCTCCAGTGCAATTCATAGTGAGTGCTCCCGTACAGTACCCAGTGAGTGTTCCAGTACAATTTCCAGTGAGTGCTCCAGTGTAATCCCTAGTAGTCGGTCCAGTGCAATTCCCAGTGAGTGCTCCAGTGCAGTTCATAGTGAGTACTCCAGTACAATTCCCAGTGAGTGCTCCAGTGCTATACCCAGTAAGTGCACCAGTGCAGTTCCTCGTGAGTGCTCCAGTGCAATACGCTGGAGCACTCACTGAGTACTGTACGGGAGCACTCACTAGGACCTGTACTGGAGCACTCACTGGGAATTGCACTAGAGCACGTACTGGTAATTGCACTGGAACACTCACTGGGAATTTTAATGTATCACTCACTGGGAATTGCACTGTGGTGGGTAAGTTACTTGAGAAGATTCTGAGAGATAAGATATACTTGCATTTGGAAAGACAGGGTGTGATTAGAAATAGTCAGTATGGCTTTGTGAGTGGGAGGTCATGCCTCTCAAATTTGTTAGAGTTCTTTGATGAAGTGACAAGGAAGGTTGACAAGGGCAGGGCAGTAGATGGAGTCGATGTTAATGTCAGTAAGTCCTTTGATAAGGTTCCACATGGTAAGCTGCTCTGGAAAGTTAAACCACATGGAATCCAGGGGGAGCTGGCAAACTGGAGACACAATTGGCTTGATGGTAGGAAGCAGAGGGTAATAGTGGAAGGACACTTGTCAGACTGGAGGCCTATGATGAGTGGAGTGCTTCAGGGGCTGGTGCTGGGCTCATTGCTGTTTGTTATCGATATCAAAGTCTTGGATGAGATTGTACAAGGCATTCTTGTAGACGACACTAAAATAGACTGCAACATTTTTACACAGAGGGTGGTACGCATATGGAATGAGCTGCCAGCGAAAGAGATTGAGGCAGGTACATTAACAACACTTAAAAGGCATTTGGACAAATACATGGAACGGAAAAGTTTCGAAGGATATGTGCTAAGTGCAAGGAAATGGGGTTAGTGTGGATGGATATTTCATTCAGCATGGACCAGTTTGGGCCAAAGGACTATCTCTGTGCTGTCGAACTGTTTGACTCTGTAAGGAAAAACTGCCCACACAGATTAATTCCCCTCTTGGCTTGTAGTGGGTAAGGCAGGGGGGAGACAGAGAGAGGAAGGAAGAGAAGTTTAAATCTCCACTAGAACCAGAAAGCAGTTCTGCTTTCATTTCTCAGTTTAGTTCGCTGATCCACAGGGACTATTCCCTCGGAAATTTGAAGACTGTATGGAATGGCCGCATTAAAGAAGCAAAGTCTGGCAATAAGGACCTGGCACATTGAGATCTGAAACCCCTGATTGGGGCAAGTTAATTTCTGGATAATAACTGCCCCTGTGTTAGATTGAATGCTGCAGTGTTTCAACTGAAACTCAATAAACTGTACCACCCACCCACCCCTAATTCCCATTAATTCCCCTCCTCACACCCACTCACTAACTCCCACTCACCCCCAACCACTCAATCCCAGTCAATCACTCCCAATCACTCACAGGGAATGCTAATAATAGTCATAGAGTCATGCAGTATCGAAACAGACCCTTCAGCCCAAATCGTCTATGCTGACCAGGTTTCCTAAACTACACTAGCCCCATTTACCTGCGTTTGGCCCACTTCCCTCTAAACCTTTCTTATTCATGTACCTACCTTAAATGTCTTTTAAATATTGTAACTGTACCACCTCGGTCACTTCCTCTGGCAGCTTATTCCATATGTACAGCACACTCTGCATGAAAATGTTCCCCCTCACTTATCTTTTAAATATTTCCCCCTCACTTTAAACCCATGCCCTTTAGTTTTGGACTCCCCTACCCTGAAGAAAGGACCTTGGCTTATCTATGACCTTATCTATGACCTTATCTATGCCCTTATCTATGACCTTATCTATGCCCCTCATGATTTTATAAGGTCAACCTCTCATCCTCCCATGCTCAAGGAAAAATGTCCCAGTCTATCCAACCAGTCCATCTAACTCAAACCTTCCAATCTTGGTAACATCCTTGTAACGCTTTTTTTTGCCCCCTTTACAGTTGGCTTGTGCAGCCTCAACATGATACCCCAACTCCTGTACTCAGTGCACCGACCACTGAAGACAAGCACGCCAAATGCCTTCTTCACCAGTCGAAAACTATGGCACTGGAAAAGCACAGCAGGTCAGGCAGCATCTGAGGAGCAGGAAAACCGACTATTCAGACGTTAGGCCTTCATCAGGAATGTGGGTTGGGGGCGCGGTAACTGGGGCCTTCTTCACTACTCTGTCTACTTGTGACACTACTTTCAAGGAACCATTTACGTGCACCCCTACACCCCCCAGGGCCCTACCATCATGCCCTGGTTTGTCTTGCCAAAATGCAATACCTTGGCATTTATTCTCAATTAAAATCTACACTGCCATTCTTCAGCACACTGCCCCATCTTAGAGTCATAGAGTCATACAGCATGGAAACAGACCCTTCGGTCCAACCCGTCCATGCCGACCAGATATCCCAACCCAATCTAGTTCCACCTACCAGGACCCGGCCCATATCCCTCCAAACCCTTCCTATTCATATACCCATCCAAATGCCTCTTAAATGTTGCAATTGTACCAGCCTCCACCACATCCTCTGGCAGCTCATTCCATACACGTATCACCCCCTGCGTGAAAAAGTTGCCCCTTAGGTCTCTTTTATATCTTTCCCCTCTCACCCTAAGCCTATGCCCTCTGATTCTGGACTCCCCGACCCCAGGTAAAAGACTTTGCCTATTTACCCTATCCATGCCCCTCATAATTTTGTAAACCTCTATAAGGTCACCCCTCAGCCTCCGACGCTCCAGGGAAAACAGCCCCAGGCTGTTCAGCCTCTCCCTATAGCTCAGATCCTCCAAACCTGGCAACATCCTTATAAGTCTTTTCTGAGCCCTTTCAAGTTTCACAACATCTTTCCGATAGGAAGGAGATCAGAATTGCACACAATATTCCAACAGTGGCCTAACCAATGTCCTGTACAGCCACAACATGACCTCCCAACTCCTGTACTCTAATGGGTCCCATTTTATTCTCCAGCCCAAATAAAACGCCCTCCACCACCACCCTCTGTCTCCTACTGTCAAGTCAAGTCCTACTGTCCAGGAAATCCTGTTCTCTAATGTGGACTTTCCCCGAGTTCCCTAGTTTCCCTGTCTTTCTCCATAGTAAATATTGATGCAAAATATTAATTTAGCATCTCACCCATCTCCTGTGGTTCCACACATGTACGGTTCATTGATCTATGAGGGGTACTATTCTCTCCCTAGTTACTCTATTGCCCTTAATATACTTGCTCACTCTCTTTGGATTCTCTTTAACCTTATCAGTTAAAGCTATTGCATGTCTCCTGATTTCACTCTTAAGTGTACTCCTACACCTACAATTATCAAGGGATTCATTTAATCCCAGCTGTCTATACCTGACATATACCTCCTTTTTCTTGAACAGAACTCAATATCTTTAGTAATCCAGTGTCACCTACTCCTGCCTTTTACCCTTCACACTAACAAGAACATACTGTCTCTGAACTGTCATCATCTCATTTTTGAAAACCTCGCATGTGCCGGACGTCCCTTTATCTGGGAAGAGCCTCCCCTAGTCAAATTTGAAAGTTCCTGTCTAATACCATCAAGATTGGCCTAACCTCAATTTAGAACTTTGACTTTAATCAGTCATATTCTTTTCCATAACTATTTTATTACTAATAGAATTACGGTCACTGGTCCCAAAGTGCTGCTCCCTTATCACTTCAGTCACTTGTTGTATCTTATCTCCAAAGAGGAAGTCGGATTTTGACCCCTCTCTAATGGGGCCATCTACATAATTGACTGAGATAGTTTTCTTGAACACACTGAACAAATTCCTTCCCATCCAGGTCCTTAACACTATGGCAGCCCTAGTCAATGTTTGAAAGATTAAAAATCTCCTACTATTACAATACTATTACTCTTACAGCCAATCTCCTGACATATTTGATCCTCACTCCCACTCTCTCCCACACACTCCCTCCTGCACACTCACTCACCCTGTCTTATTGATGGAGGTGAGATGCTGTTGGTGAGTGACCACCCTTTGTGCCCGAGATGTGGTGAAGCACGATTGCAGCAGTGTAATCGGTTTAGCAGCACGGACATGAGGATCGGGACGGAGGAAACCAGATCCAGGGCCGAGGCTGAGCTCGAGGTGGGAGCTGTCCCGCAGACTACCTTCCTTTATTGAGATAAGTCTATAAGTTTGAAGACCAGAAGGCATGATTTTTAAGGTGAGAGGAGAGAGATTTAAAAAAAATACATGAGGGGCACATTTTTTACACAGAGGGTGGTTCACACAGAAATACAGGTAGACAATCTTTTATCCGAAACCCTCGGGGACAGCTGGTTTTCAGATTTCGGAATTTTTTTGGATTTTGGAATAAATGACATTTCCACGGTGAAATCAAAAAAAAATTTACCAAGCGGCAGATGCAAGTGTGACTACTATGAGCTGTGAGACAGAATTGCCACTTGCCAGTGCTGGGCCATACTGCTGCCACAGAACATCTGAGTGATGTGGGTGGAGTGGGTGTGGACTTGGGTTAACTGTTTGTACACCAAACAACCATGTTATGGAGGGAATCAAACCTCACAAACACGATTTCGGATTTCGGAAGTTTTTGGATTTCGGAATTTCGGATAAAGGATTGTCTCCTGCATACAGCATAGAAACAGACCCTTCGGTCTAACTCGTCCATGTCAACCAGATATCCTAAATCAATCTAGTCTCGTTAATATCCCTCTAAACCCTTCCTATTCATATACGCATCCAGATACCTTTTAAATGCTGTAATTGTACCAGCCTCCACCATTTCCTCTGGCAGCTTGTTCCATACACGCACCACCCTCTGCATGAAAAAGTTGCCCCTTACATCCCTTTTATATCTTTCTCCTTTCACTTTAAATCTATGCCCTCTAATTTTGGACTCCCCCTCCCTGGGGAAAAGACTTTGTCTATTTATCTTATTCATGCCACTCACAATATTATAAACCTCTACAAAGTCACCCCTCGCCCTCCAATGGTCCAGAAAAAAACAGCCCCAATCTATTCAGCCTCTCTCAATTGCTCAAACCCTACAACCCTGGCAACATACTCATGAATCTTTTCTGAACCTTTCCCAGTTTCATGAAATCCTTTCTGCGGCAGGGAGACTAGAATTGCACGCAATATTCCAAAAGTGGCCTAACTAATGTCCTGTACAGCCGGAACCTGAACTCCCAACTCCTATACATAATGTTCTGACCAACAAAGGCAAGCATACCAATTGCCTTCTTCACTATCCTATCTACCTGTGATGCCACTTTCAAGGAACTATGAACCTGCACTCCAAGGTCTCTTTGTCCAGTAACACTCTCCAGGACCTTACCATTAAGTGTATAAGTCCTGCTCAGATTTGCCATTCCAAAATGCAACACCTCACATTTATCTAAAAATCTGCCATTCCTCAGCCCATTGGTCCATCTGATCAAGATCCCACTGTACTCTGAGATAATCTTCTTCACTGTCCACTACACCAACCAAGTTTAGTGTCATCTGCAAACTTATTAACCATACCTCCTAGGTTCACAACCAAATCATTTATATAAAAGATGAAAAGCAGTGGACCCAGCACCGATCCTTGTGGCACTCCACTGGTCACAGGCCCCCAGTCTGAAATGCAACCCTCCACCACCACCCTCTGTCTTCTACCTTTGAGCCAGTTCTGTATCTAAATAGCTAGTTCTCCCTATACTTCATGAGATCAAACCTTGCTAATCAGTCTCCAATGGGGAACCTTTTCGAACACCTTACAGAAGTCCATATAGATTACATCTACTGCTCTGCCCTCATCAACCCTCTTCATTTCCTCCGGGTGCTCCGGTTTCCTCCCACAGTCCAAAGATGTGCAGGTCGGGTGAATTGGCCATGCTAAATTGCCCGTAGTGTTAGGTAAGGGGTAAATGTAGGGGTATAGGTGGGTTGCGCTTCGGCGGGTCGGTGTGGACTTGTTGGGCTGAAGGGCCTGTTTCCACCCTGTAATGTAATCTAATCTAATCTAAAAAAAAATCTAATTACTTCTTCAAAAAACTCAATCAAGTCATGATTTGGAGGTGCTGGTGTTGGACTGGGGTGGACAAGGTTAAAAATCACACCACACCAGGTTATGATGTTTACCCAATGTTATCGTTTACCAATATGATAACCACCTGACAAAGGAGCAGCGCTCTGAAAGCTAGTGCTTCCAAATAAACCTGTTGCACTATAACCTGGTGTTGTGTGATTTTTAACTCAATCAAGTGAGTCATGATTTCCCAGGCACAAAGCCATGCTGACTATCCCTCATCAGTCCTTACCTCTCCAAACACATGGACATCCTGTCTCTCAGGATTCCCTCCAACAACTTGCCCACCACTGAGGTCAGGCCCATGGTCTATAGTTCCCTGGCTTTTCTTTGTTGTCTTTCTTAAATAGTAGCACCACGTTAGCAACCTTCCCGTCTTCCAGCATCTCAACCATGTCTATTGTTGATATAAATAAATGAAGGAGAATGAACTTCCTGAAGAAATGGTGGATGCAACACAATTACAATGTTTAAAAGACACTTGGGTTAGTACATGAATAGAAAAGGTTTGGAAGATATGAGCTAGGAGCAGGCAAGAGGTTCTAGTTTAGTTTGGGATTATGTTCAGTATGGACTGGTTGGACCGAAGGGTCTGTGTCCTCTATAGCTCTATGAACTTTATTTTTCTGGCTCTAATTTCTGTGTTTTGGTTGGTTTTCTGAAACAACACTAAACAACACTTTTCATTGTCAATACAAGAAATACACCTAACAATAAATTATTAAATTAAATCACTCCCTCTCACTTCCACTCTCTCACTATCACCACTCAGTCACTCCCTCGGACTCACTCCCACTCACTTCCATCCCATTACTCGAACTCAGTCCCACTGATTCACTCACCTCCTCTCACTGCCAATCACTCACTCACACTCAGTCACTCCCAATTACGCACACTCATTCCATTCCACTCACTCACACGCACTCGCTGCATATCAAACCACCCGATCCCACTCCCTCCCTCCCACTCATTTACTCCAGCCGCACACTCCCACTGACAGACAACCCCCCCCCCCCATCCACTTGGGATTCAGGGTTAGCTTGCCAACTGGTTACAAAATCGGGGCTTGATGGGAGGAGACAGAGGGTGCTGGTGAAGGGTTGTTTTTCAGACTGGAAGCCTTTGACCAGTGGGGTGTCACAAGGATTGGTGCTGGGTCCACTTTTGTTTGTAATGTATTTAATTGATTTGAATGAGAATTTAGGAGGTGTGGTTACTAAGTTTGCAGATGACATCAAAATTGGTGGTATAGTGGACTGTGAAGAAGACTATCTAAGAGTACAAAGGGATCTTGATCTTTAGATAAATGTGAAGTATTGGATTTTGGTAAAATGAACAAGGACAGCACACATTCAATTAATAGTAGGATCCTGCGTAGTGTTGTCGAACAGAGGGGTTCAGGAACGTATTTCTTTGAAATTTGCATTAAAGTTAGACAGGGTAGTTAAAAAGTCAAAAAGTGTGGCACTGGAAAAGCGCAGCAGGTCAAACAGCATCCAAGGAGCAGAAGAGTCGACATTTTGGGCGTAAGCCCTTCATCAGGGTAGTTAAAAAGGCATTTAGCACACTTGCTTTCATTGGTCAGAGCTAGGAATTGGGGTGTCATGTTGAAGCAGTACAGGATGTTGGTAAGGCCACTTTCAGAGTATTGCGTACAGTTCTGGTCACCTTGTTAAAAGAAGAATATTATCAAACTTGAGAGGGTTCAGGAAAGATTGACCAGGATGTTGCCAGGAATGGAAGGTTTCAGTTAAAAGGATAGACTAGATAGGCTGGGACTTTTTTCACTGGAGCATAGGACGTGGGAGCAGCGACCTTAGAGAGTTTTATAAAATCATGACGAGAATAGATAAGATTATTAGCAAGGAGGTCGGAGTTCAAAACTAGGGCGCATACTTATAACGTGTGAGGAAAAGGGACATGAGGGTCAATGTTTTAAGACAGAGAATGGTTCGTGTGTGAAATGAACTGGCAGGGGAAGTGTTAAATGCAGGTACAGTTACAACATTTAAAAAGAGTTAGGAAAGGTTTAGAGGGATATGGGCTAAATGCACGCAAGTGGGATTAAGTTTAGTTTGGGAAACTTGGCGTGGATTAGTTGGACTGAAGGGTCTGTTGGTGTGCTGAATGACTCAACATTCCTATCAACACTCTCTTACACACTCACTTCCACCAATTAACTTCCACCTCCTGATACCTACTCTCTCCCAACCCATCACCACCACTCCATCATCTTCACCCTCTCACTCAATCACCACCACTCACTCCCTCCCTCTCACTCCCACCCACTTACACACTCACTCCCTCTCACTTACTCCCACCCACTCACTCTCTCCCTCTCACTCACTCCCTCTCACTCACTCACTCACTACTCACTCATCCCACCCACTCACTCACTCCCTCCCTCTCACTTACTCACTCCCTGTCACTCACTCCCTCTCACTTACTCACCACCACTCACTCACTCCCTCTCACTTACTCACTCCCTGTCACTCACTCCCTCTCACTTACTCACCACCACTCACTCACTCCCTCTCACTTACTCACTCCCTGTCACTCACTCCCTCCCACTTACTCACCACCACTCACTCCCTCCCTCTCACTTACTCACCACCACTCACTCCCTCCCTCTCACTTACTCACTCCCTGTCACTCACTCCCTCTCACTTACTCACCACCACTCACTCACTCCCTCTCACTTACTCACTCCGTGTCACTCACTCCCTCTCACTTACTCACCACCACTCACTCCCTCTCACTTACTCACTCCCTCTCACTTACTCACCACCACTCACTCACTCCCTCTCACTTACTCACTCCTTCTCACTCACTCCCTCTCACTTACTCACCACCACTCACTCACTCCCTCTCACTCACTTCCTCTCACTCCGACCCACTCACTCACTCTCACTCACTCCCACCCACTCACTCACTCCCTCTCACTCACTTCCTCTCACTCCCACCCACTCACTCACTCTCACTCACTCCCACCCACTCACTCCCTCCCTCTCACTCACTCCCACTCTCTCACTCACTTACCACTCACTCACTCGCACCCACTCACTCACTCCGACCCACTCATTCACTCCCTCCCTCTTACTCACTCACCACTCACTCACTCCTACCCATTCACTCACTCCCACCCTCTCACTCACTCACCACTCACTCACTCCCTCTCACTCACTCCCTCCTTCTCACTTACTCACTCACCACTCACTCACTCACCACTCACTCCCTCCTTCTCACTTACTCACTCACCACTCACTCACTCACCACTCACTCACTCCCTCTCACTCACTCCCTCTCACTTACTCACCACCACTCACTCACTCCCTCTCACTCACTCCCTCTTTCTCACTTACTCACTCACCACTCACCACTCACTCACTCCCACCCTCTCACTCACTCCCACTCACTCACTCACCACTCACTCACTCCCACCCTCTCACTCCTCACCACTCACTCACTCCCACCCACTCACTCCCTCCCTCCCTCCCTCTCACTCACTCACTCACCACTCACTCACTAACCACTCACTCACTCCCATCCTCTCACTCACTCACCACTCCCTCTCACTCTCTCCCTCCCACCCTCACTCCCTCTCACTCACTCCATCTCACTCATTACTCACTCACTACTCACTCACTCCATCTCACTCACTCACTCCCTCTCACTCACTCCCTCTCACTTACTCACCACCACTCACTCACTCCCACTCACTCACTCCCTCTCACTCACTCCCTCTCACTCACTCACTCCCTTTCACTCACTACCACTCACTCACTCCAACTCATTCACTCACCTCAACTCACTCCCTCCTTCTCACTCACTCCCTCCCTCCCTCTCATTCACTCCCTCCTTCTCACTTACTCCCTCCCACTCATACACTCCCTCCAACTCACTCACTCCCTCCGACTCACTCAATCCCTCCAACTCACTCACTCCCACCTCTCACTCATCCCACCAGCTCAGTCACTCACCTCCATTCACTCCCACCCACTCACTCACTCCCTCCAACTCACTCACCTCCACTCACTCACACTCACTCACTCTCTCTCACTTACTCCCTCTCTCCGACTCACTCACTCCCTTCGACTCACTCACTCCATCCAACTCACTCACTCACCTCCACTCACACCCACCCACTCACTCACTCCCTCCCTCTCACTCACTCCCACTCACTCACTCCCTCCGACTCACACTCTCTCTCACTCACTCATCTCCACTCACTCACTCCCTCTCACTCACTCCTTCCCTCTCATTCACTCCCTCCCTCTCACTCACTATCTCTCAGTCACTCACCTCCACGCACTCCCACTCACTCACTCACCTCCACTCACTCACTCCTTCCGACTTCCTCCCTCCCTCTCACTCACCCCTTCCCACTCACTCACTCACCTCCACTCACTCACTCCCTCTCCCTCCCTCCCTCCCTCTCACTCACTCCTTCCCACTCACTCACTCCCTCCCTCTCACTCTCTCACCTCCACTCACTTCCTCCTTCTCAATCTTTCCGACTCACTCCCTCCCTCCCACTCACTCACTCCTTCCCACTCACTCCCTCCCTCTCACTCACTCATCTCCACTCACCCACTCCCTCTCACTCACTCCTTCCCACTCACTCACTCCCTCTCACTCACTCCTTCCCTCTCACTCACTCCCTCCCTCTCACTCACTCACCTCCACTCACTTCCTCCTTCTCAATCTTTCCGACTCACTCCCTCCCTCCCCACTCACTCACTCCTTCCCACTCACTCACTCCCTCCCTCTCACTCACTCATCTCCACTCACTCACTCCCTCTCACTCACTCCTTCCCACTCACTCACTCCCTCTCACTCACCCCTTCCCTCTCACTCACTCCCTCCCTCTCACTCACCATCTCTCTCACTCACCTCCACTCACTCCCACTCACTCACTCACCTCCACTCATTCCTTCCGACTCCCTCCCTCCCTCTCACTCACTCACTCCTTCCGACTCACTCACTCCCTCCCTCTCACTCACTCCCTCCCTCTCACTTACTCACCTCTACTCACTCCCTCTCACTCCCACCCTCTTACTCACTCTCTCCCTCACTTACTCACCTCCACTCACTCCCTCACACTCACTCACTCCTTCCCTCTCACTCACTCACCTCCACTCCCACCCACTCACTCAGTCCCTCCCTCTCACTCACTCCCTCCCTCTCACTTACTCCTTCCCTCTCACTCACTCCCTCCCTCTCACTCACTCACCTCCACTCACTCTCACTCACTCACTCCCACTCACTCACTCATCTCCACTCACTTATTCCTTCCGACTCACTCCCTCCCTCCCTCTCACTCACTCCTTCCCACTCACTCACTCACCTCCACTCACTCACTCCCACTCACTCACTCCCCACTCACTCACTCCCTCTCACTCACTCCTTCCCTCTCACTCACTCGCTCCCTCTCACTCACTCACCTCCACTCAATTCCTCCTTCTCAATCTTTCCAACTCACTCACTCTCTCTCACTCATCTCCACTCACTCACTCCCTCTCACTCACCCCTTCCCTCTCACTCCCTCCCTCCCTCTCACTCACCATCTCTCTCACTCACCTCCACTCACTCCCACTCACTCACTCACCTCCACTCACTCCTTCCGACTCCCTCCCTCCCTCTCACTCACTCACTCCTTCCGACTCACTCACTCCCTCCCTCTCACTCACTCCCTCCCTCTCACTTACTCACCTCTACTCACTCCCTCTCACTCCCACCCTCTTACTCACTCTCTCCCTCACTCACTCACCTCCACTCCCACCCACTCACTCAGTCCCTCCCTCTCACTCACTCCCTCCCTCTCACTTACTCCTTCCCTCTCACTCCCTCCCTCCCTCTCACTCACTCACCTCCACTCACTCACTCACTCCCACTCACTCACTCATCTCCACTCACTTATTCCTTCCGACTCACTCCCTCCCTCCCTCTCACTCACTCCTTCCCACTCACTCACTCACCTCCACTCACTCACTCCCACTCACTCACTCCCCACTCACTCACTCCCTCTCACTCACTCCTTCCCTCTCACTCACTCGCTCCCACTCACTCACTCACCTCCACTCAATTCCTCCTTCTCAATCTTTCCAACTCACTCCCTCCCTCTCACTTACTCCTTCCCTCTCACTCACTCCCTCCCTCTCACTCACTCACCTCCACTCACTCCCTCCCTCTCACTCACTCACCTCCACTCCCACCCACTCACTCACTCCCTCCCTCTCACTCATTCACCTCCACTCACTCTCTCCCTCTCAGTCACTCACTCCGTCTCACTCACTCCCTCCCTCTCACTCACTCACTCCCACTCACTCACTCACTCCCTCCCTCTCACCCACCCACTCACTCACTCCCACCCTCTCACTCACTCCCTCCCTCTCACTCACTCACCTCCACTCACTCCCTCCCTGTTACTCCCTCCCTCTCACCCACTCTCTCCCTCTCACTCCCTCCCTCCCTCTCACTCACTCCCACTCACTCACTCACTCCCACCCTCACACTCACTCACCTCCACTCACTCCCTCCCTCTCACTCACTCCCTCCCTCTCACTCACTCATCTCCACTCACTCCCTCCCACTCACTCACTCCCTCTCACTCACTCACTCCCTCTCACTCCCTCCCTCTCACTCCCTCCCTCTCACTCACTCTCACTCCCTCCCTCCCTCTCACTCACTCACCTCCACTCACTCCTTCCCTCTCACTCACTCCCTCTCACTCCCTCCCTCTCACTCACTCACTCCCTCTCACTCCCTCTCTCTCACTCCTTCCCTCTCACTCACTCACTCCAACTCACTCATTCACCTCCACTCCCTCCCTCCTGCTCACTCCCTCCCTCTTACTCACTCACTCTCACTCACTCCCTCCCTCTCACCCATCCACTCACTCACTCCCACCCTCTCACTCACTCACCTCCACTCACTCCCTCCCTCTCACTCCCTTCCTCCCTCTCACTCACTCACCTCCACTCACTTCCTCCCTCTCACTCCCTCCCTCTCAGTCACTCCCTCCCTCTCACTCACTCCCTCCCTCTCACTCACTCTCTCCCTCTTACTCCCTCCCTCTCACTCACTCACTGCAACTCACTCACTCACCTCCACTCACTCCCTCCCGCTCACTCCCTCCCTCTTACTCACTCACTCTCACTGACTCCCTCCCTCTCACCCATCCACTCACTCACTCCCACCCTCTCACTCACTCACCACCACTCCCTCCCTCCCTCTCACTCCCTCTCACTCATTCCCTCCCTCTCACTCCCTCCCTCTCACTCACTCCCTCCCTCTCACTCTCTCCCTCTCACTCTCTCCCTCTCACTCACTCCCTCCCTCCATCTCACTCATTCCCTCCCACTCACTCACTCTCACTCACTCACTCTCACTCACTCCCTCCCTCTCACCGCCTCCCTCTCACTCACACTCTCACTCACTCACTACCTGCCTTTCACTCACTCACCACCACTCACTCCCTCACTCACTCCGTCCCTCTCACCCACCCACTCACTCACTCCTTCCCTCTCACCCACTCAGTCACTCACTCCCACCCACTCACTCGCTCCCTCCCTCTCACCCACTCAGTCACTCACTCCCACTCACTCACTCCCTCTCACCCACTCACTCACTCACTCCATCCCTCTCACCCACCCACTCACTCACTCCCTTCCACTCACTCACTCTCTCCCTCCCTCTCACTCACTCCCTCCAACTCACTCACTCACTCCCACCCACACACTCACTCCAACTCACTCACTCCCACCCACACACTCGCTGCCTCCAACTCACTCACTCACTACCATTCACTCACCTCCAACCACTCCCACCCACACACTCACTCCCACTCACACACTCACTCACCTCCACTCACTCCCACCCACTCACTCACTCCCACCCACTCACTCACTCACCTCCATTCACTCCCACCCACTCCCTCCCTCTCTCTCACTCACTCACCTCCACTGACTCCCACCCTCTCACTCACTCACCTCCACTCACTCCCACCCACTCTCTCACTCCCTCCCTCTCACTCACTCACCTCCACTCACTCCCACCCACTCACTCACTCCCTCCCTCTCACTCACTCATCTCCACTCACCCCCACCCATTCACTCACTCTCTCTGACTCACTCACTCATTCCCACTCATTCACTCACTCCCACTCACTCACTCACCTCCACTCACTCCCACCCATTCACTCACTCACTCTCTCTCACACCTCCATTCACTCCCTCCCTCCCTCTCACTCACTCACCTCCACTCACTCCCACCCACTCACTCACTCACTCCTTCTCACAATCCATTCACTCCCTCCCTCCCTCTCACGCACTCATCTCAACTCAACCCCCACCCATTCACTCACTCCCTCTGACCCCCTCACTCACCCCCACCGACTCACTCTCTCCCTCTGACTCACTCACTCACCTCCACTCACTCCCTCACTCACTCCGTCCCTCTCACCCACCCACTCACTCACTCCCTCCTCTCACCCACTCAGTCACTCACTCCCACCCACTCCCTCCCTCCCTCTCACCCATTCAGTCACTCACTCCCTCCCTCTCACCCACTCAGTTACTCACTCCCACTCACTCACTTACTCCCTCTCACCCACCCACTCACTCACTCTGTCCATCTCACCCACCCACTCACTCACTCCCTCCCACTCACTCACTCCCTCCCACTCACTCACTCTCTCCCTCCCTCTCACTCACTCCCTCCAACTCACTCACTCACCTCCACTCACTCTCCCACTCACTCACTCCAACTCACTCACTCCCACCCACTCACTCGCTGCCTCCAACTCACTCACTACCACTCACTCACCTCCACTCACTCCCACCCTCCCACTCACTCACTCACTCCCACTCACTCACTCACTCCCACTCACTCACTCACCTCCACCCACTCCCATCCACCCCCTCCCTCCAACTCACTCACTCACCTCCACTCACTCCCACCCACTCACTCCCTCCCTCCCTCTCACTCAATCACCTCCACTCACTCCCACACACTCCCTCCCTTCCTCCCTCTCACTCACTCATCTCCACTCACCCCCACCCATTCACTCACTCCCTCTGACTCACTCACTCATTCCCACCCATTCACTCACTCCCACTCACTCACTCACTCACCTCCACTCACTCCCACCCATTCACTCGCTCACTCCCTCTCACACCTCCATTCACTCCCTCCCTCCCTCTCACTCACTCATCTCCACTCACCCCCACCCATTCACTCACTCCCTCCGACTCACTCACTCACCTCCACTCACTCCCACCCACTCACTCCTTCTCACACCTCCATTCACTCCCTCCCTCTCACGCACTCATCTCAACTCATCCCCACCCATTCACTCACTCCCTCTAACCCTCTCACTCACCCCCACCCACTCCCTCTCCCCCTCTGACTCACTCACTCACCTCCACTCACTCACCACCACTCACTCCCTCACTCACTCCGTCCCTCTCACTCACTCCCTCCTCTCAGTCACTCACTCCCACCCACTCCCTTCCTCCCTCTCACCCATTCAGTCACTCACTCCCTCCCTCTCACCCACTCAGTCACTCACTCCCACTCACTCACTCCCTCTCACCCACTCACTCACTCAGTCCATCTCACCCACCTACTCACTCACTCCCTCTCACTCACTCACTCTCTCCCTCCCTCTCACTCACTCCCTCCAACTCACTCACTCACCTCCACTCACTCTCACTCACTCACTCCCACTCACTCACTCACTCCAACTCATTCATTCCCACCCACTCACTCGCTACCTCCAACTCACTCACTCACTACACTCACTCACCTCCACTCATTCCCACCCTCCCACTCACTCACTCCCACCCACTCACTCACTCCCACCCTCCCACTCACTCACTCCCACCCACTCACTCACCTCCACTCACTCCCACCCACTCACTCACTCCTACCCACTCACTCACTCACCTCCACTCACTCCCTCTGACCCACTCACTCACTCCCACCCACTCACTCCCTCCCTCCCTCTCATTCACCCCCACTCACTCCCACCCACTCACTCACTCCCTCCCTCTCACTCACTCACTCACGTCCACTCACTCCCACTCACTCCCTCCCTCTCACTCACCTCCACTCACTCCCACTCATTCACTCTCTCCCTCTTACTCACTCACTCACGTCCACTCACTCACTCCCTCCCTCTCACTCACTTACTTCCACTCACTCCCACCCACTCACTCACTCACTCCCTCTCACACCTCCATTCACTCCCACCCTCCCTCTCACTCACTCATCTCCACTCACCCCCACCCATTCACTCACTCCCTCTGACCCCCTCACTCACTTCCACCCATTCACTCACTCTCCTCCTCTTAGTCCCAAGCACTCCCACCCACTCAGTCTTGCCTATGCACTATCACTCAACCACCCCCCCATTCCCACTCACTCACTGCCATATAATCTCTCCCACTCAATCCATCCCACTCCCTCCCACCCACTCACTCACTCGCCCTCACTCCCTGGACAGGTTGGACCGAAGGGTCTGTTTCCATGCTGTACATCTCTATGACTATAACTCCATCCAGCTCACTCCCTCCCACTCATCCTCTCCTAGCCACTCTCTCACTCCCACCCACTCACTTCAACAACTTACTCATCCACACCCACTCACTCCTGCTCTCATTTCCACCCACTCAGTCACTCCCATCCATTCACTCAACCCCATCCACTCTCTCATTCACTTCCAGTCACTCAGCCATTCCCTCACTCCCACCCACCCACTCACTCACCTCCCTCACTCCCATGAAAGAGTAAGAAACAGGAGCAGAATTAGGCCATTCGGCCCATTCAGATCTGCTCCACCACTCGACCATGGCTGACATGTTTTTGAACCCCATTCTCCTGCCATTTGTCCTTTTCTCTGAAATAGACTCAGTGACTTGGGCCCCTCCTCAGTCCTCTGCAGCAATGAGGTCCACAGGTTAACCACCCTCTGGCTGAAGACATTCCACCTCATCTCAGCTCTAAAGGGCTGTCTCTTCACTCTGAGGCTGGGCCCTCAGGTTCTAGTCTCTCCTACTCGTGGTGCTACTGAGCACCGTTGTGCTACTGAGACTTTATAAAGCTCTGGTCAGGCCCCATTTGGAGTACTGTGTCCAGTTTTGGTCCCCACACCTCAGGAAGGACATACTGGCACTGGAGCATGTCCAGCGGAGATTCATACGGATGATCCCTGGAATGGTAGGTCTAACATACGAGGAACGGCTGATGATTCTGGGATTGTATTCATTGGAGTTTAGAAGATTAAGGGGAGATCTAATAGAAACTTACAAGATAATACATGGCTTGGAAAGGGTGGACGCTAGGAAATTGTTTCCGTTAGGCGAGGAGACTAGGACCCGTGGACACAGCCTTAGAATTAGAGGGGGTAAATTCAGAACAGAAATGCGGAGACATTTCTTCAGCCAGAGAGTAGGGGGGGGGGGGCCTGTGGAATTCATTGCTGCGGAGTGCAGTGGAGGCCGGGACGCTAAATGTCTTCAAGGCAGAGATCGATAAATTCTTGATGTCACAAGGAATTAAGGGCTATGGGGAGAATGAGGGTAAGTGGAGTTGAAATGCCCATCAGCCATGATTGGTGGCGGAGTGGACTCGATGGGCCGAATGGCCTTGCTTCCACTCCTATGTCTTATGGTCTTATGGTAACATCTTCTCTATCCAGGTCTCTCAGTATTCTGTAAGTCCCAATGAGATCCCCCCTCAAGCTTCCAAACTGCATCGAGCCCTCAACTGCTCATTTAACAAGCCCTTTATCTTTGGGTTCATACTTGAACACCTCCTCTGGACCTCCCCCACAATGCCAGCCTTCGGTATGAGCCCTAAAACTGTTCACAATATTCCAAATGCGGTCTGACCAGAGCCTTACACAGTCTCAGCAATACACCTCTGCTCTTGTATTCCAGCCCCTTTGCAATGAATGCGAACATTGCATTTGACTTCCTAACTGCCCTCTGAACCTGCGTGTTCATCTTAAGAGAATCCTGATCAATGAATCTCAAGCCCCTTTGTGCTTCAGATTTCCCAGGGCTTTCCCTGTTTAGAAAATCGTCCACATCTCTATTTTTCCTACCAAGGTGCACAACCTCACACTTTCCCACATTGTATTCCATCAGCCACTTTTGTGCCCAATCTCTTATCCTGTCCAAGTCCTTCTCCCAACACTACCTGTCTCTCCACCTATCTTTGTGAGATCCACAAACTTAGCAACAAAGCCCTCAGTTCCTTGGTCCACATTGTTAATGTGGAAGGTGGAGAGGTGCGATCCCAACACTGAGCCCTGTGGAACTCCATTCGCCATGGTCGCCCACTTCGATTGGAACTGGCACACACCTTACCCGTTCTCCTCTCTCCGGTTGCTAGAGGGAATCACACAGACCAGCAGCCTCACAGCTTCCTGATAATGTACTCCCTCCAAATGGGAAACACAGCAGTCAGCTTAGGCTCACACCGGCCTCATTAACCCTGACTATCCAACCCTTTGTTAACAAAATACAACATTTGTCTCTTATCCTCCTGCTCTTCTCTGCTTCTCCATCATTCCCAGGTACTAACGACACTCTACTTAACGTTTACCATCCTGTGTTACCCTCACCCTTCCCAATTTGGTTAAGACATCCTCGCTAACACTGACCGCCTCATTATCCCTGTCAGTGTCTGATCCCCGGGAGTCAGTCTGTGTTCATCATACTCTGTGTGTGTGTGTGTGTGTGTGGACGAACTCTCAATCAGCAGGTTATGGATCCACGCTGTGCCACGTGCCAGTGCCTGTCGAGAGAGGCAAATCGTTCGGTGTGTCACTGTGGGAGGGCTGCACGCTCACATCCACCGCCTGGCCTCGGCTGAGCACGGAACAGCAAGTGGCTGCTTCTGAACCTCCAGCTGGGGAGTTGTTCCTGGGGTCCTCCCAGCCTCAATCCTGACGAGCCCTTTGAGGACACTGCAAATCCCACCCCCCCCCCCCCCCCCCACCACAGCAGCTGGTAGAATTTAACTTGTGACTCATCATCAATCTGCAATTGAAAGCTAGTCTCAGGGATGGTGACCACTGGGTGCTGCAAAACCCTCTTTGGTTCACTCAGGTGCTCTCAGGAAGGGAGTCGGCCATCTTTACCTGGTCAGGTGTACATGTGACTCCAGGTTCACAGCAATGGAGTTAACCCTGACTGGGAACTGGTCATTATCTCCTTGCTGTCTGGGGGATGGGAGGGGGGGGGGGGGGTGGGTGGGTGGGAGTGTGCCGTGCGCCACCTATCTGAACATTTCAACAGCTACTGCACCTCCAACTCCTTGGCTGCAAGGCGCTTTGAGGTGCCCTGCGATTGTGAAAGGGGCTATCTAAATGCAGACCCGCGCGCCCTTTTCACTCTCAGCCGTTGTCAGTGTCGTCTCTCGATCCTGGTGCAACATTCAATGAGCATTTTCACTGTTTCCACTGCCCCTTGGCTTGTCAAAGCAACGTTCGCGACAGGAACAGTTGGAAATAAAGCAACAGACCAGCGAGGAACCTTCAGTAGAGACAGAGACAGAGGCAGAGAGAGTGTGTGGCTTGTGGACAGCTCTCGGGAAATAATCTGGAACTGGGATTCTCAAATTCCAGCGGAATCGAGTCTGTGCAGCGGTGAGTTCTGTCGGATTCACCCCTGACTGCCTCCCGGACCCAGGAGGGGCTCAGACCCCCAGGAAACCCAGCCCCAGTCAGCACAGTGACAGCCCAGAGCTCCCACCGTTAGCACTGCCCCACGCCACCAAGGAAGCCGGGCAGACACCGTTCCGCGTCCCTCGGTATCACAGGCTGCGGAGGCAAGTCCGTTGGGCCCATCCAGCGGGTGATAGCCCTCTTGGGGCGAGATGAGGGAGGGATGCCTCAGGTGAGTGAGGAATAGTTCTCCCCCCCCCCCCCCTTCCCCAGGTTTCTGTGCATTGTGTGTGTGTGTTGTACTATTGTGTGTGTGTAATAATGTTGGGGAGGGGGGTGAAGGGGCTCAGGGAGAGGGAGTGAGCCCCATGACAGAGGGAGAGGGAGAGGGAGGGACCGGGGGCTGGTGGGGGGGGGGGGGGGGGGAATCCAGAGGGTCAGTCCCAGCCCGCTGAGCACAGAGACGGAGACTGGGAGAGAGCTGAGCCGGGACAGCCTTCTGGGATGGGAGCGGAGCCCGGGAACATCCCGGGAAACACCGGCACACAGCGGTAAGAAACGGGAGACCGGGAATCTCACCGGCAGCACACACCCGGGGGGGGTGGGGGAGCAACCTGAGCCCAGTAACCCTCAGCAGTTTGATGCTGAAACACTCAGAGGGACACCGAGAGACACACAGACACACAGAGGGATACATAGAGACAGATACACACACACACACAGATACACACACAGACACACAGAGGGATACATAGAGACAGGGACACAGACACACAGATACACACACAGATACACAGACACACACAGACACACAGAGGGATACATAGAGACAGGGACACAGACACACAGATAAACACACACAGATACACAGACACACACACAGACACACAGAGGGATATATAGAGACAGGGACATAGACACACAGATACACACAGACACACAGATACACACAGACACAGATACACACAGATACACAGAGGGATATATAGAGTCAGGGACACACAGACACAGATACACACAGACACAGATACACAGAGGGATATATAGAGACAGGGATACAGACACAGATACACACAGACACAGATACACACACAGATACACACAGACACACGGAGCCTCCCTGTTTGAGGAGGTGTTAGGACGGCGCTATAACCGGGAGTGTTGATGTGTTGATACTGGCCCCACACTGGAGTCCGAACTGGTTACCCGCTCTCAGCTCCGGCATTGCTTAGTCCGGGACCTTCCTGTGCTCAGGATCAGTCCCTGGACTAGCCAAAGTGAAGCTGACCCGAGTCCTGTTCCCTCCCCCTCTCCCTCTCTATCGTCCTCTATAACTCCCCCTCTGTCCCCTTCCTCACTCCCCACAGCCCCCTTTCCCTCTCCCTCTCAGTGTCCTTGTCTCTCTCTCTCTCTCTCTCGGCGATACCATTCCGCCTCTTGCCCACTGACTATTGCAGTTTGAAGAACACGCTCTGGTGTTGTAGGAGCTCAGACCTTGGGGGGATGCTTGCTCTGTCGGCGGCTGAGAACCTCCCTGAGCCCGGAGAGGACTCGGGCTCTGATCCCAGATCCCAGCGGTGCTCCCTGACCCTCTCCAGAAAGGCCCGCCGACTGTCAGTCACTGCATCAGCCCCCCAGGAAAAGCCAGAGGCGGGGAAGCAGTGAGGGGAGCTGCAGCTTGTCCCACAGGACAGTGTGCTCGGTGTCCGGAACAGAACATCAACTCCAACTCCAACAGGAGAGAGCTGAACACATGGTAGCTCAGAGCCATGCACAGGGCCACTGACACAGATAGATAAATGCTGTCACAGGGTTACACACAGTCACAGAGTTACACACAGTCACACAGACACAGAGTTACACACAGTCACACTGACACAGTCACACAGAGTCACACTGACACAGAGTTACACACACACTGACACAGTCACAGAGTCACACTGACACAGTTACACTGACAGTCACACAGAGTCACACTCTGACACAGAGTTACATACAGTCACACAGAGTCACACTGACACAGTTACACAGTTACACTGACAGTCACACAGAGTCACACTCTGACACAGAGTTACATACAGTCACACAGAGTCACACTGACACAGAGTTACACACTCACACTGACACAGTCACAGAGTCACACTGACACAGAGTTACACAGTCACACTGACACAGTCACACAGAGTCACACACTGACACAGAGTTACCCACAGTCACACAGAGTCACACAGAGTCACACTCTGACACAGAGTTACACACAGTCACACAGCGTCACACTGACAGAGTTACACAGTCACACAGACACAGTCACACAGAGTCACACTGAAACAGAGTTACACACAGTCACACAGACACAGTCACACAGAGTCACACTGACACAGAGTTACACACAGTCACATAGAGTCACATTCTGACACAGAGTTACACACAGTCACACAGAGTCACACTCTGACACAAAGTTACACACAGTCACACAGACACAGTCACACACAGTCACACTCCAACACACAGTCACACACTCACATAGAGTTACACACTGACACACAGCCACAGTCACACACAGAGTTACGCATAGATGCACAGTCACACAGACATAGTCACATTCCAACATACAGTCACACACTGACACAGAGTTACACACAGACACAGTCAGATGATCAGAGGGTTAGATAGGGTGGACAGTGAGAGCCTTTTCTCTCGGATGGTGTTGGCTAGCAGGAGGGGACATCGCTTTAAATTGTGGGATGATAGACATAGGACAGATGTCAGAGGTAGTTTCTTTACTCAGAGTAGTAGGGGTATGGAATGCCCTGCCTGCAACAGTAATAGACTTGTCAACTTTAAGAGCATTTAAATGGTCATTGGATAAACATATGGATGACAATGAGATAGTGTAGGGCAGATAGGCTTCAGATTGGTTTCACAGGTCAGCGCAACATCGAGGGCCAAAGGGCTTGTACTGCACTGTTATGTTCTATGTTCTGTCATTCAGACAATCATACACTTAGACAGAGTTGCACACTGACACACAGTGATACATACAGTTACACATAGACACACAGTCACACAGATACAGTCACATATCAATAGACAGTCACATGCTGACACAGAGCTACACACTGACACACAGTCACACAGACACAGTCACACAGACACAGTCACATATTGACATCTACACAGTTACACATGGACACACACACCAACATACAGAGCTACACATACTAACACACAACCACACACCAACACAGTCACGCACTGACACACACACCAAGACAGTGTCCGCTTTTGCTAACACAAGTCACACGCTAATGCAGTTACACTCTAACATGCAGTCACACACTAAGACACAGTCACACAAAAACACAGTCTCATGCACACCAACGCATGCACGTGGTTAGACACCAACATACGCACAGAAAACCATACCAACACTCAGTCACTCACACATCATTGTGTCGATGTGAGTGATTGACACACATCATCACTCACATCGACACACACATTCACACTTACACATGACAATACACAGTCTCACACACAGTCTCTGTCACATAGACATGCACACACGTATACAGTCACACAGTCACACAATCTCACAGACATACAGTAGCATGCACATATGCATACAGACAATCTCACATGCATCCACCTTACTGTTTTTAATGTACATTCAGACCAGACCAGGCTGCTGAAAATGGACACCTCACTTAGTGATATTCATCAATCAAAAATCTAACCATTAGTTCGAGGGAAGAACTGGAGATCCAGTGGTTTCAATAAGTAATCAGTTTCAACATTGACATCTATTGATCCCACACATTTTCCATTGGATAGCACTAGAATAACATAGCACCATGTAAGTCCCAATCAGGGATCAGCATTTGTTTCAAAAACGAACACAGGAATTGCTGGAGAAACTCAACAGGTCTGACAGCATCAGTGGAGAGAAAGCAGAATGAACCTTTTAGATCCGTGGATCCTTCTTCAGAATGGTTTGAATTCTTTCCCCAGATGCTGCCAGACCTGATGAGTTTTGCCTGTTTTTGTTTTTGTTTCTGGTTCTTTCATTTTATTTAATCAGTATTTGATTACTGTTTGCGATGCCTTCACACACCAACTGTTCAGAGATCAGAGATTACCAGCTATCGGCTTAATCCAAGTGTAGAAACATGATGCTCCTTCCAAAACAGCAAGTGAAAGAAGCTAGAAAATAGGAAACCTTCCAGATGGTGTGAGTGTCCAGATAGGGCTGCCCAGAGAGGAAACTGCCCAGAGAGGAAACTGCCCAGAGAGGAAACTGTCCAGAGAGGAAACTGCCCAGAGAGGAAACTGTCCAGAGAGGAAACTGCCCAGAGAGGAAACTGCCCAGAGAGGAAACTGCCCAGAGAGGAAACTGTCCAGAGAGGAAACTGTCCAGAGAGGAAACTGCCCAGAGAGGAAACTGCCCAGAGAGGAAACTGTCCAGATAGTGGAGTGATGGATAGGGGAGTGCCAGCTAGGGGAATGTCCAGGTGGAGGTGTATCCAGATTGGAGAGGGTTTGGACAGGTGTGTGGCTGGATTTGGGATTGTCTGGTTAGGGGGACTACAGGTGCTTTTGCTTTAACGTAAGTGCGAATTGGCTATAATGTGATGGACAAATTGTGGACATTGTTTGGATAACGTAAACTTTCTGCCGAATGGGTACAGTGATTTTCTATTATCAGTCTTCTACAGCGCAATTTTCTATAACGGGTTTCCATAGCATAGAGTCATAGAGATGTACAGCACAGAAACAGACCCTTCGGTCCAACCTATCCATGCTGACCAGATATCCCAACCCAATCTAGTTCCACCTGCCAGCACCCTGCCGACAAGACTTTCTATAGAGAGTTTCCATAATACAATTTTCTATAGTGTTTCCATCGTGTGATTTTTCCATAGTGTGATTTTCCGTAGCAAGTTTCCATAGTGAGATTTTCCATAGCAAGTTTCCATAGTACCAGTTTCTTTAGTGAGTGTCCCCAGCACCGTTTTCTACAGTGGGTTTCCATAGCACGATTTTATATAGCAGGTTTCTATCGCACAATTTCCGACAGCGAGTTGCCATAGTGCGATTTCCGATTGCGCGAGGATGCAGAGGGACACCACTATCACGTTACAATAGCAGGAGGTGTATTTGGATTGGAATTTACCCAGACAGCGAAAGGTCTGGATAGTGGCTGTCTTCCAATACAAAATGAGACTCCCCTGGGAAGAGGTGCTTTGGGTAATGTATGGTTCTAATGCTGGATTGACCCCTAAAAGCTGACAGTCCAACGAATGAACTGTCCCATTAGTGCTATGACAAGGAGAGGGGTGTGTCCAACTTGGGATAAGGGTTTGTCCAAAAAGCTCAATGTCCAGTTGTTGACTGTCTGGAAAGGGGAGGGCCTTTTAGATGATGGATTGCAAATGTTCAGATAGTGGACTGTCCAGAACAGAGAATGTCCGGACAGTCAACTATCTCGATCGTGGATTATTTGGATATCAGCCTATCTGGATAGGAAGGTATCTTGATATTGGAATGGTCCAATTTGTAGTCTATCCAAATAGGAGAGTATTGAGATAGTGGACTGTCTGGATAGAAGAGTATCTGAAAAACCATCTGTCTGCATAGACCGTGATCTGGATGGTGAATATAGAGGAGTGTGCAGGTAGGGGAGTGTCTAGGTAGGGGAGTATCCAGGTAGGGGAGTGTCCAGGTAGAGGACTGTCCAGGTAGGAGACTGTCCAGGTTGAAGACTATCCATGTAGGGGAGTGTCCAGGTAGGGGAGTGTCCAGGTAGGGGAGTGTCCAGGTAGTGCAGTATCCAGATAGGGGAGTGTCCGGGTAGGGGAGTGTCCAGGTAGTGCAGTATCCAGATAGGGGAGTGTCCGGGTAGAGGACTGTCCTGGTGAGAGAGTGTCCAGGTAGGAGAGTGTCCAGGTAGGAGAGTATCCGGGTAGGAGAGTATCCAGGTAGGAGAGTATCCAGGTAGGTGAGTGTTCAGGTAGGAGAGTGTCCAGGTAGAGGACTGTCCAGGTAGGGGAGTGTCCAGGTAGCAGAGTATCCAGATAGGGGAGTGCCCAGGTAGGGGAGTGTCCAGGTAGGTGACTGTCCAGGTAGGAGAGAGTCCAGGTAGGGGACTGTCCAGGTAGGGGACTGTCCAGGTAGGGGAGTGTCTAGGTAGGGGAGTGTCCAGGTAGGGGAGTGTCCAGGTAGGAGAGAGTCCAGGTAGGGGACTGTCCAGGTAGGGGAGTGTCTAGGTAGGGGAGTGTCCAGGTAGGGGAGTGTCCGGGTACGGGGGTTTCCAGGCAGAGGACTGTCCAAGTAGGGGAGTGACCAGGTAGGAGAGTGTCAAGGTAGGGGAGCATCCAGGTAGGGGAGTGTCCGGGTAGGGGAGTGTCCAGGTAGGGGAGTGTCCGGGTAGGGGAGTGTCCGGGTAGGGGAGTGTCCGGGTAGGGGAGTGTCCAGGTAGGGGAGTGTCTGGGCAGGGGGGTATCCAGGCAGAGGACTGTCCAGGTAGGGGAGTATCTAGGTAGGGGAGTGTCCAGGTAGGGGAGTGTCCGGGTACGGGGGTTTCCAGGCAGAGGACTGTCCAGGTAGGGGAGTGACCAGGTAGGAGAGTGTCAAGGTAGGGGAGCATCCAGGTAGGGGAGTGTCCGGGTAGGGGAGTGTCCAGGTAGGGGAGTGTCCGGGTAGGGGAGTGTCCGGGTAGGGGAGTGTCCGGGTAGGGGAGTGTCCAGGTAGGGGAGTGTCTGGGTAGGGGGGTATCCAGGCAGAGGACTGTCCAGGTAGGGGAGTATCTAGGTAGGGGAGTGTCCAGGTAGGGGAGTGTCCGGGTACGGGGGTTTCCAGGCAGAGGACTGTCCAGGTAGGGGAGTGACCAGGTAGGAGAGTGTCAAGGTAGGGGAGCATCCAGGTAGGGGAGTGTCCGGGTAGGGGAGTGTCCAGGTAGGGGAGTGTCCAGGTAGGGGAGTGTCCGGGTAGGGGAGTGTCCGGATAGGGGAGTGTCCGGTTAGGGGAGTGTCTAGGTAGGGGAGTGTCCAGGTAGGGGACTGTCCAGGTAGAGGACTATCCAGGTAGGGGAGTATCTAGGTAGGGGAGTGTCCAGGTAGGGGAGTGTCCGGGTACGGGGGTTTCCAGGCAGAGGACTGTCCAAGTAGGGGAGTGACCAGGTAGGAGAGTGTCAAGGTAGGGGAGCATCCAGGTAGGGGAGTGTCCGGGTAGGGGAGTGTCCAGGTAGGGGAGTGTCTGGGTAGGGGGGTATCCAGGCAGAGGACTGTCCAGGTAGGGGAGTATCTAGGTAGGGGAGTGTCCAGGTAGGGGAGTATCCGGGTACGGGGGTTTCCAGGCAGAGGACTGTCCAGGTAGGGGAGTGACCAGGTAGGGGAGTGTCCGGGTAGGGGAGTGTCCAGGTAGGGGAGTGTCCAGGTAGGGGAGTGTCCGGGTAGGGGAGTGTCCGGTTAGGGGAGTGTCCAGGTAGGGGAGTGTCTGGGTAGGAGATTGTCCAGGTAGGGGAGTGTCCAGGTAGGGGAGTGTGCGGGTAGGGGAATGCCCAGGTCGGGGAGTGTCCAGGTAGGAGAGTGTCCATGCAGGGGAATGACCGGGTAGGGGAGTGTCCAGGTAGGGGAGTGTCCAGGTAGGGGAGTGTCCAGGTAGGAGAGTGTCCAGGTAGTGGAGTGTACAGGTAGGGGAGCGTCCAGGTAGGGGAGTGTCCAGGTACGGGAGTATCCAGGTAGGGGAGTGTCTGGGTAGGATAATGTCCAGGTAGGGGAGTGTCCAGGTAGGAGAGTGTCAAGGTTGGAGAGTGCCCGGGTGGTGGAGTGTCCAGGTAGGGAAGGATCCAGGTAGGGGAGTGTCCAGGTAGGGGAGTGTCCCGGTAGGGGAGTGTCCAGGTAGGGGAGTGTCCCGGTAGGAGAGTATCCAGGGAGGGGAGTGTCCGGGTAGGAGAGTATCCAGGTAGGGGAGTGTCCAGGTAGGGAAGTGTCCAGGTAGGGGAGTATCCAGGTATGGGAGTGTCCAGGTAGGGGAGTATCCAGGTAGGGAAGTATCCAAGTAGGGGAGTGTCCCGGTAGGGGAGTGTCCGGGTAGGAGAGTGTCCAGGTCGGGGAGTATCCAGATAGGGGAGTGTCTGTGTAGGAGAGTGTCCAGGTAGGAGAGTGTCCGGGTAGTGGACTGTCCAGATCGGGGACTATCCAGGTATGGGAGTGTCCAGGTAGGGAAGTATCCAAGTAGGGGAGTGTCCTTAGGGGAGGATCTAGGTAGGGGACGGTCCAGGTAAAGGACTGTCCAGGTAGAGGAGTGTCCAGGTAGAAGAGTATCCAGGTATGGGACTGTCCTGGTAGTGGACTGTCCAGATAGAGAACTGTCCAGGTAGAGGACTGTCCAGGTTGGAGAGTTTTCAGGTAGAGGACTGTCCAGGTAGTGGAGTATCCAGATAGGGGAGCGACCAGGTAGGAGAGTGTCCAGGTAGGAGAGTGTCCAGGTAGGGGACTGTTCAGGTAGGGTGCTGTCCAGGTAGGGTGCTGTCCAGGTAGGGGGCTGTCCAGGTAGGGGACTGTCCAGGTAGGGTGCTGTCCAGGTAGGGTGCTGTCCAGGTAGGGGGCTGTCCAGGTAGGGGACTGTCCACGTAGGGCACTGTCCAGGTAAGGGAGTGTCCAGATAGAGGTCTGTCTGGGTGGGGGGCTGTCTACGTAGGGGAAGGTCCAGGTAGGGAAGTGTCCAGGTATGGGAGTGTCCGGGTAGGGGAGTGTCCAGGTAGGGGAGTATCCAGGTAGGGGCGTGTCCAGGTAGGGGACTGTCCGGGTACGGGAGTGTTCAGGTAGGGGAGTGTCCAGGTAGGGGAGTGTCCAGGTAGTGGAGTGTCCAGGTAGTGGAGTGTCCAGGTATGGAAGTGTCCGGGTAGGGGAGTGTACAGGTCGGAGAATTTCCAGATAGATGACTCTCCAGGTAGCGGACTGTCTGGGTGGAAGAGTGTCAAGGCAGGAGAGTATCCAGTTAGGGGAGGATCCAGGTAGGAGAGTGTTCAGGTAGGGGAGTGTCTGGACAGAGGATGGTCCAGGTAGGATAGTGTCCAGGTTGGAGAGTGTCCACGTAGAGGACTCTCCAGTTAGGAGAGTATCCAGGTAGGAGAGAATCCAGGTAGGAGAGTGTCCGGGTAGGAGAGTGTCCGGGTAGAGGACTGTCCAGGTAGGGGACTGTCCAGATAGGGAGTGTCCAGGTAGGAGAGTGTCCAGGTAGGAGAGTGTCCAGGTAGGGTGCTGTCCAGGTAGGGGACTGTCCAGGTAGGGTGCTGTCCAGGTAGGGTGCTGTCCAGGTAGGGGACTGGTCAGGTAGGAGACAGTCTGGGTAGGAGAGTGTCCAGGTAGGAGAGTGTCCAGGTAGGGGACTGTCCAGGTAGGAGAGTGTCCAGGGTGGAAAGTGTCCAGGTTGGGGAGTGTCCAGGTAGGGAACTGTTCACGTAGGGGTCTTTCCAGGTAGAGGAGTGTCCAGGTAGAGGACTGTCTGGGTAGGGGACTGTCCACGTAGGGGAAGGTCCAGGTAGGGACGTTTCCAGGTAGGGGAGTGTCCAGGTAGGGATGTGACGGGTAGGGGAGTGTCTAGGTAGGGACATTCCAGGTAGGGGAGCGTCCAGGTAAGGGAGCATCCAGGTAAGGGAGCATCCAGGTAGGGGAGTGTCCAGGTATGGGAGTGTCCAGGTATGGGAGTATCCAGGTAGAGGACTGTCTGGGTAATGGAATTTCCAGTTAGGGGACTGTCCAGGTAGGGGAGTGTCCGGGTAGGGGAGTGTCCAGGTAGGGGAGTGTCCGGGTAGGGGAGTTTCCAGGTAGGAGAGTGTCCAGGTAGGGGACTGTCCAGATAGGGGAGCGTCCAGGTAGGAGAGTGTCCGGGAAGGGGAGTGTCCAGGTAGGAGAGTGTCCAGGTCGGGGAGTGTCCAGGTCGGGGAGTGTCCAGGTAGGGGAGTGTCCAGGTAGGGGCGTGTCCAGGTATGGGAGTGTACAGGTAGGGGAGTGTACAGGTAGGGGCGTGTCCAGGTAGGGGACTGTCCGGGTAGAGGAGTGTCCAGGTAGTAGAGCATCCAGGCAGAGGACTTCCAGTAGGGGAGTATCCAGGTAGCGGAGTATCCAGATAGGGGAGTGCCCAGGTAGGGGATTGCCCAGGTAGGGGAGTGTCCTGGTAGGAGAGTATCCAGGTAGGAGAGTATCCAGGTAGGTGAGTGCCCAGGTAGGGGAGTGTCCAGGTAGGTGACTGTCCAGGTAGGAGAGTGTCCAGGTAGGGGACTGTCCAGGTAGGGGACTGTCCAGGTAGAGGACTGTCCAGGTAGGGGAGTGTCTAGGTAGGGGAGTGTCCAGGTAGAGGAGTGTCTGGGTAGGGGGGTATCCAGGCAGAGGACTGTCCAGGTAGGGGAGTTTCCAGGTAGGGGAGTGTCCGGTCGGGGAGTGCCCAGGTAGGGGAGTGTTCAGGTAGGGGACTGTCCAGGTAGAGGAGTGTCCAGGTAGGGGAGTATCCAGGTAGGGGAGTGTCCTGGTAGGAGAGTATCCAGGTAGGAGAGTATCCAGGTAGGTGAGTGTCCAGGTAGGAGAGTGTCCAGGTAGAGGACTCTCCAGGTAGTAGAGCATCCAGGCAGAGGACTGTCCAGTAGGGGAGTATCCAGGTAGCGGAGTATCCAGATAGGGGAGTGCCCAGGTAGGGGAGTGCCCAGGTAGGGGAGTGTCCAGGTAGGTGACTGTCCAGGTAGGAGAGTGTCCAGGTAGGGGACTGTCCAGGTAGGGGACTGTCCAGGTAGAGGACTGTCCAGGTAGGGGAGTGTCTAGGTAGGGGAGTGTCCAGGTAGAGGAGTGTCTGGGTAGGGGGATATCCAGGCAGAGGACTGTCCAGGTAGGGGAGTTTCCAGGTAGGGGAGTGTCCGGTCGGGGAGTGCCCAGGTAGGGGAGTGTTCAGGTAGGGGACTGTCCAGGTAGAGGACTGTCCAGGTAGGGGAGTATCTAGGTAGGGGAGTGTCCAGGTAGAGGAGTGTCTGGGTAGGGGGGTATCCAGGCAGAGGACTGTCCAGGTAGGGGAGTTTCCAGGTAGGGGAGTGTCCGGTCGGGGAGTGCCCAGGTAGGGGGGTGTCCAGGTAGGGGACTGTCCAGGTAGAGGACTGTCCAGGTAGGGGAGAATCTAGGTAGGGGAGTGTCCAGGTAGGGGAGTGTCCGGGTACGGGGGTTTCCAGGCAGAGGACTGTCCAGGTAGGGGAGTGACCAGGTAGGGGAGTGTCCGGGTAGGGGAGTGTCCAGGTAGGGGAGTGTCCGGGTAGGAGATTGTCCAGGTAGGGGAGTGTCCACGTAGGGGAGTGTCCGGGTAGGGGCGTGTCCAGGTATGGGAGTGTCCGGGTAGGGGAATGCCCAGGTCGGGGAGTGTCCAGGTAGGAGAGTGTCCATGCAGGGGAATGACCGGGTAGGGGAGTGTCCAGGTAGGGGAGTGTCCAGGTAGGGGAGTGTCCAGGTTGGAGAGTGTCCAGGTAGGGGAGTGTCCAGGTAGGGGAGTGTCCGGGTAGGAGAGTGTCCGGGTAGGGGAGTGTCCGGGTAAGGGAGTGTCCAGTTAGGGGAGTGTCCAGGTAGGAGAGTGTCCAGGTATGGGAGTGTCCAGGTAAGGGAGTGTCCAGGTCGTGGAGTGTACAGGTAGGGGAGCGTCCAGGTAGGGGAGTGTCCAGGTACGGGAGTATCCAGGTAGGGGAGTGTCTGGGTAGGATAATGTCCAGGTCGGGGAGTGTCCAGGTAGGGGACTGTCCAGGTAGGGGACTGTCAAGGTAGGAGAGTGTCCGGGTAGGGGAGTGTCCTGGTAGGAGTGTGTCCAGGTAGGGGACTGTCCAGGTAGGAGAGTGTCAAGGTAGGAGAGTGTCCAGGTAGAGGTCTGTCCAGGTAGGGGAGTGTCCGGGTAGGAGAGTATCCAGGTAGGGGAGTGTCCAGGTAGGGGAGTATCCAGGTAGGGGAGTGTCTGGGTAGGAGAGTATCCAGGTAGGGGAGTGTCCAGGTAGGGGAGTGTCCAGGTAGGGGAGTATCCAGGTATAGGAGTGTCCAGGTAGGGGAGTATCCAGGTAGGGAAGTATCCAAGTTGGGGAGTGTCCCGGTAGGGGAGTATCCAGGTAGGGGAGTGTCCCGGCAGGGGAGTATCCAGGTAGGGGAGTGTCCGGGTAGGAGAATATCCAGGTAGGAGAGTGTCCCGGTAGGGGAGTATCCAGGTAGGGGAGTGTCCAGGTAGGGGAGTGTCCAGGTATGAGAGTGTCCAGGTCGGGGAGTATCCAAGTAGGGGAGTGTCCTTAGGGGAGGATCTAGGTAGGGGCGGTCCAGGTAAAGGACTGTCCAGGTAGAGGAGTGTCCAGGTAGAAGAGTGTCCAGGTATGGGACTGTCCTGGTAGTGGACTGTCCAGGTAGAGGACTGTCCAGGTTGGAGAGTTTTCAGGTAGAGGACTGTCCAGGTAGTGGAGTATCCAGATAGGGGAGCGACCAGGTAGGAGCGTGTCCAGGTAGCTGACTCTCCAGGTAGGAGAGTGTCCAGGTAGGGGACTGTTCAGGTAGGGGACTGTTCAGGTAGGGGACTGTCCAGGTAGGGTGCTGTCCAGGTAGGGTGCTGTCCAGGTAGGGGGCTGTCCAGGTAGGGGGCTGTCCAGGTAAGGGAGTGTCCAGATAGAGGTCTGTCTGGGTGGGGGGGCTGTCTACGTAGGGGAAGGTCCAGGTAGGGAAGTGTCCAGGTATGGGAGTGTCCAGGTATGGGAGTGTCCAGCTAGGGAACTGTTCACGTAGGGGTCTTTCCAGGTAGGGGCGTGTCCAGGTAGGGGACAGTCCGGGTATGGGAGTGTTCAGGTAGGGGACTGTCCGTAGGGGCGTGTCCAGGTAGGGGACTGTCCGGGTACGGGAGTGTTCAGGTAGGGGACTGTCCGGGTACGGGAGTGTTCAGGTAGTGGAGTGTCCATGTAGGGGAGTGTCCATGTAGGGAAGTGTCCAGGTAGGGGAGTGTCCAGGTAGTGGAGTGTCCAGGTATGGAAGTGTCCGGGTAGGGGAGTGTACAGGTCGGAGAATTTCCAGATAGATGACTCTCCAGGCAGCGGACTGTCTGGGTGGAAGAGTGTCAAGGCAGGAGAGTATCCAATAAGTGGAGGATCCAGGTAGGGGAGTGTTCAGGTAGGGGAGTGTCTGGACAGAGGACGGTCCAGGTAGGATAGTGTCCAGGATGGAGAGTGTCCACGTAGAGGACTCTCCAGTTTGGAGAGTATCCAGGTAGGAGAGTATCCAGGTAGAGGACTGCCCAGGTAGGAGTGTCCAGGTAGCTGACTCTCCAGGTAGGGGACAGTCTGTGTAGGAGAGTGTCCGGGTAGGAGAGTGTCTGGGTAGGGGAGTATCCAGGTAGGGGAGTATCCAGGTAGGGGAGTGTCCAGGTAGGGGACTGGTCATGTAGGGGACACTCTGGGTACTAGAGGGTCCAGGTAGGAGAGTGTCCGGGTAGAGGACTGTCCAGGTAGGGGACTGTCCAGGTAGGGGACTGTCCAGGGTGGAAAGTGTCCAGGTAGGGGAGTGTCCAGGTAGGGAACTGTTCACGTAGGGGTCTTTCCAGGTAGAGGAGTGTCCAGGTAGAGGACTGTCTGGGTAGGGGACTGTCCATGTAGGGGAAGGTCCAGGTAGGGAAGTTTCCAGGTAGGGGAGTGTCCAGGTAGGGATGTGACGGGTAGGGGAGTGTCTAGGTAGGGACATTCCAGGTAGGGGAGTGTCCAGGTAAGGGAGCATCCAGGTAGGGGAGTGTCCAGGAAGGGGAGTATCCAGGTAGGGGAGTGTCCAGGTAGGAAAGTGACCAGGTAGGGGAGTATCCAGGGAGGGGAGTGTCCAGCTAGGGGACTGTCTGGGTGGAAGAGAGTCCAGGTAGGAGAGAATCCAGGTAGCAGAGTATCCAGATAGGGGACTGTCCGGGTAGGGGATTGTTCAGGTAGGAGAGTGTCCAGGTAGGGGAGTATCTGGGTAGGGGAGTGTCCAGGTATGGGAGTGTCCGGGTAGGGGAGTATCCAGGTAGGGGCGTGTCCAGGTAGGGGAGTGTCCAGATAGGGGAGTGTCCAGGTAGGAGAGTGTCTAGGTAGGGGAGTGTCCAGGTAGGGGAGTGTCCAGGTATGGGAGTGTCCAGGTATGGGAGTATCCAGGTAGGGGCATGTCCAGGTAGGGGACTGTCCGGGTATGGGAGTGTCCAGGTAGTAGAGCATCCAGGCAGAGGACTGTCCAGTAGGGGAGTATCCAGGTAGCGGAGTATCCAGATAGGGGAGTGCCCAGGTAGGGGAGTGCCCAGGTAGTGCAGTGCCCAGGTAGGGGAGTGCCCAGGTAGGGGAGTGTCCAGGTAGGAGAGTATCCAGGTAGGAGAGTATCCAGGTATGGGAGTGTCCTGGTAGGAGAGTATCGAGGTAGGAGAGTGTCCAGGTAGGAGAGTGTCCAGGTAGGAGAGTATCCAGGTAGTAGAGCATCCAGGCAGAGGACTGTCCAGTAGGGGAGTATCCAGGTAGCGGAGTATCCAGATAGGGGAGTGCCCAGGTAGGGGAGTGCCCAGGTAGGGGAGTGTCCAGGTAGGTGACTGTCCAGGTAGGTGACTGTCCAGGTAGGAGAGTGTCCAGGTAGGGGACTGTCCAGGTAGGGGACTGTCCAGGTAGAGGACTGTCCAGGTAGGGGAGTGTCTAGGTAGGGGAGTGTCCAGGTAGAGGAGTGTCTGGGTAGGGGGATATCCAGGCAGAGGACTGTCCAGGTAGGGGAGTTTCCAGGTAGGGGAGTGTCCGGTCGGGGAGTGCCCAGGTAGGGGAGTGTTCAGGTAGGGGACTGTCCAGGTAGAGGACTGTCCAGGTAGGGGAGTATCTAGGTAGGGGAGTGTCCAGGTAGAGGAGTGTCTGGGTAGGGGGGTATCCAGGCAGAGGACTGTCCAGGTAGGGGAGTTTCCAGGTAGGGGAGTGTCCGGTCGGGGAGTGCCCAGGTAGGGGGGTGTCCAGGTAGGGGACTGTCCAGGTAGAGGACTGTCCAGGTAGGGGAGTATCTAGGTAGGGGAGTGTCCAGGTAGGGGAGTGTCCGGGTACGGGGGTTTCCAGGCAGAGGACTGTCCAGGTAGGGGAGTGACCAGGTAGGGGAGTGTCCGGGTAGGGGAGTGTCCAGGTAGGGGAGTGTCCGGGTAGGAGATTGTCCAGGTAGGGGAGTGTCCACGTAGGGGAGTGTCCGGGTAGGGGCGTGTCCAGGTATGGGAGTGTCCGGGTAGGGGAATGCCCAGGTCGGGGAGTGTCCAGGTAGGAGAGTGTCCATGCAGGGGAATGACCGGGTAGGGGAGTGTCCAGGTAGGGGAGTGTCCAGGTAGGGGAGTGTCCAGGTTGGAGAGTGTCCAGGTAGGGGAGTGTCCAGGTAGGGGAGTGTCCGGGTAGGAGAGTGTCCGGGTAGGGGAGTGTCCGGGTAAGGGAGTGTCCAGTTAGGGGAGTGTCCAGGTAGGAGAGTGTCCAGGTAAGGGAGTGTCCAGGTAAGGGAGTGTCCAGGTCGTGGAGTGTACAGGTAGGGGAGCGTCCAGGTAGGGGAGTGTCCAGGTACGGGAGTATCCAGGTAGGGGAGTGTCTGGGTAGGATAATGTCCAGGTCGGGGAGTGTCCAGGTAGGGGACTGTCCAGGTAGGGGACTGTCAAGGTAGGAGAGTGTCCGGGTAGGGGAGTGTCCTGGTAGGAGTGTGTCCAGGTAGAGGTCTGTCCAGGTAGGGAAGGATCCAGGTAGGGGAGTGTCCAGGTAGGGGAGTGTCCAGGTAGGGGAGTATCCAGGTAGGGGAGTGTCCGGGTAGGAGAGTATCCAGGTAGGGGAGTGTCCAGGTAGGGGAGTATCCAGGTAGGGGAGTGTCTGGGTAGGAGAGTATCCAGGTAGGGGAGTGTCCAGGTAGGGGAGTGTCCAGGTAGGGGAGTATCCAGGTATAGGAGTGTCCAGGTAGGGGAGTATCCAGGTAGGGAAGTATCCAAGTTGGGGAGTGTCCCGGTAGGGGAGTATCCAGGTAGGGGAGTGTCCCGGCAGGGGAGTATCCAGGTAGGGGAGTGTCCGGGTAGGAGAATATCCAGGTAGGAGAGTGTCCCGGTAGGGGAGTATCCAGGTAGGGGAGTGTCCAGGTAGGGGAGTGTTCAGGTATGAGAGTGTCCAGGTCGGGGAGTATCCAAGTAGGGGAGTGTCCTTAGGGGAGGATCTAGGTAGGGGCGGTCCAGGTAAAGGACTGTCCAGGTAGAGGAGTGTCCAGGTAGAAGAGTGTCCAGGTATGGGACTGTCCTGGTAGTGGACTGTCCAGGTAGAGGACTGTCCAGGTTGGAGAGTTTTCAGGTAGAGGACTGTCCAGGTAGTGGAGTATCCAGATAGGGGAGCGACCAGGTAGGAGCGTGTCCAGGTAGCTGACTCTCCAGGTAGGAGAGTGTCCAGGTAGGGGACTGTTCAGGTAGGGGACTGTTCAGGTAGGGGACTGTCCAGGTAGGGTGCTGTCCAGGTAGGGTGCTGTCCAGGTAGGGGGCTGTCCAGGTTGGGGACTGTCCACGTAGGGCACTGTCCAGGTAAGGGAGTGTCCAGATAGAGGTCTGTCTGGGTGGGGGGCTGTCTACGTAGGGGAAGGTCCAGGTATGGGAGTGTCCAGGTATGGGAGTGTCCGGGTACGGGAGTGTCCAGGTAGGGGAGTATCCAGGTAGGGGCGTGTCCAGGTAGGGGACTGTCCGGGTACGGGAGTGTTCAGGTAGGTGACTGTCCGGGTAGGGGAGTGTCCATGTAGGGGAGTGTCCAGGTATGGAAGTGTCCGGGTAGGGGAGTGTACAGGTCGGAGAATTTCCAGATAGATGACTCTCCAGGTAGCGGACTGTCTGGGTGGAAGAGTGTCCAGGCAGGAGACTATCCCGTTAGCGGAGGATCCAGGTAGGGGAGTGTTCAGGTAGGGGAGTGTCTGGACAGAGGACGGTCCAGGTAGGATAGTGTCCAGGTAGGAGAGTGTCCACGTAGAGGACTCTCCAGTTAGGAGAGTATCCAGGTAGGAGAGTATCCAGGTAGAGGACTGCCCAGGTAGGAGTGTCCAGGTAGCTGACTCTCCAGGTAGGGGACAGTCTGTGTAGGAGAGTGTCCGGGTAGGAGAGTGTCCGGGTAGGAGAGTGTCCGGGTAGGAGAGTGTCCGGGTAGGAGAGTGTCTGGGTAGGGGAGTATCCAGGTAGGGGAGTATCCAGGTAGGGGAGTGTCCAGGTAGGGGACAGTCTGGGTAGGAGAGTGTCCAGGTAGGAGAGTGTCCGGGTAGAGGACTGTCCAGGTAGGGGAGTGTCCAGGTAGGGATGTGACGGGTAGGGGAGTGTCTAGGTAGGGACATTCCAGGTAGGGGAGCGTCCAGGTAAGGGAGCATCCAGGTAAGGGAGCATCCAGGTAGGGGAGTGTCCAGGTATGGGAGTGTCCAGGAAGGGGAGTGTCCAGGTAGGAAAGTGTCCAGGTAGGGGAGTGTCCAGGGAGGGGAGTGTCCAGGTAGGGGACTGTCCGGGTGGAAGAGAGTCCAGGTAGGAGATAATCCAGGTAGCAGAGTATCCAGTTAGGGGATTGTCCAGGTAGGGGAGTATCCAGGTAGGGGACTGTCCAGGTAGGGGAGTATCCAGGTAGGGGAGTGTCCAGGTAGGAGAGTGTCCAGGTAGGAGAGTGTCCAGGTAGGAGAGTGTCCAGGTATGGGAGTGTCCAGGTATGGGAGTGTCCGGGTAGGGGATTGTTCAGGTAGGAGAGTGTGCAGGTAGGGGAGTGTCCAGGTAGGGGAGTGTCCAGGTAGGAGAGTGTCCAGGTAGGAGAGTGTCCAGGTATGGGAGTGTCCAGGTATGGGAGAGTCCGGGTAGGGGAGTATCCAGGTAGGGGAGTGTCCAGGTTGGGGAGTGTCCAGGTAGGAGAGTGTCCAGGTAGGAGAGTGTCCAGGTATGGGAGTGTCCAGATATGGGAGAGTCCGGTTAGGGGAGTATCCAGGTAGAGGACTGTCTGGGTAATGGAATTTCCAGTTAGGGGACTGTCCAGGTAGGGGAGTGTCCGGGTAGGGGAGTGTCCAGGTAGGGGAGTGTCCGGGTAGGGGAGTGTCCAGGTAGGGGAGTATCCAGGTAGGGGCGTGTCCAGGTAGGGGACTGTCCGGGTACGGGAGTGTCCAGGTAGTGGAGTGTCCAGATAGTGGAGTGTCCAGGTATGGACGTGTCCGGGTAGGGGAGTGTACAGGTAGGACGTGTCCAGGTATGGACGTGTCGGGGTAGGGGAGTGTTCAGGTAGTGGAGTATTCAGATAGTGGAGTGTCCGGGTATGGGAGTGTCCAGATAGGGGACTGACCGGGTACGGGAGTGTCCAGGTAGGGGAGTGTCCAGGTAGGGGAGTGTCCGGGTAGGGGACTGACCGGGTACGGGAGTGTCCAAGTAGGGGACTGTCCGGGTAGGGGAGTGTCCAGGTTGTGGAGTGTCCAGGTAGTGGAGTGTCCAGGTTTGGAAGTGTCTGGGTAGGGGAGTGTACAGGTAGGAGAATTTCCAGGTAGATGACTCTCCAGGTAGCGGACTGTCTGGGTGGAAGAGTGTCCAGGCAGGAGACTATCCCGTTAGCGGAGGATCCCGGTAGAGGAGTGTTCAGGTAGGGGAGTGTCTAGGTAGAGGACTGTCCAGGTAGGATGGTGTCCAGGTAGGAGAGTATCCAGGTAGAGAACTGCCCAGGTAGAAGAGTGTCCAGGTAGCTGACTCTCCAGGTAGGGGACAGTCTGGGTAGGAGAGTGTCCAGGTAGGAGAGTGTCTGGGTAGGGGAGTGTCCAGGTAGGAGGGTGTCCAAGTAGGGGAGTGTCCAGGTAGGGGAGTGTCCGGTTAGGGGAGCGTCCAAGTAGGGGATAGTCCAGGTAGGAGAGTATCCAGGTAGGGGAGTGTCTGGGTAGAGGACTGTCTGGGTAGGGGAGTGTCCAGGTAGGGGAGTGTCTAGGTAGGAGAGTGCCCATGTATGGGAGTGTCCAGGTAAGAGAGTGTCCAGTTAGGGGAGTGTCCAGGTATGGGAGTGTCCTGTTAGGGGAGTATCCGGGTAGAGGACTGTCTGGGTAGTGGAATTTCCAGGTAGAGGACTATCCAGGGTGGGGGAGTGTCCAGGTAGGGGAGTGTCCAGGGAGGGGAGTGTCCAGGTAGGAGAGTGTCCAGGTAGGGGAGGGTCCAGGAAGGGGAGTATCCAGGTAGGGGAGTGTCCAGTAGGAGAGTGTCCAGGTAGGAGAGTGTCCAGGGTGGGGAGTGTCCAGCTAGGGGACTGTCCGGGTGGAAGAGAGTCCAGGTAGGAGAGTATCCAGGTAGCAGAGTATCCAGATAGGGGATTGTCCAGGTAGGGGAGTATCCAGGTAGGGGACTGTCCAGGTAGGGGAGTATCCAGGTAGGGGACTGTCCAGGTAGGGGAGTATCCAGATAGGGGATCGTCCGGGTAGGCGAGTGTCCGGGTAGGGGAGTGTCCAGGTAGGGGAGTGTCCAGGTAGGGGAGTGTCCAGGTAGGGGAGAATCCAGATAGGGGAGCGTCCGGGTAGGCTAGTGTCCGGGTAGGGGAGTGTCCAGGTAGGGGAGTGTCCAGGTCGGGGAGTGTCCGGGTAGGGGAGTGTCCGGGTAGGGGAGTGTCCGGGTAGGGGAGTGTCCAGGTAGGGGAGTGTCCAGGTTGGAGAGTGTCCAGGTAGAAGAGTGTCCAGGTAGGAGAGTGTCCAGGTAGGAGAGTGTCCAGGTATGGGAGTGTCCGGGTATGGGAGTGTCCGGGTATGGGAGTGTCCAGGTAGGGGAGTATCCAGGTAGGGGACTGTCCAGGTAGGGGAGTATCCAGATAGGGGAGCGTCCGCGTAGGCGAGTGTCCGGGTAGGGGAGTGTCCAGGTCGGGGAGTGTCCGGGTAGGGGAGTGTCCGGGTAGGGGAGTGTCCGGGTAGGGGAGTGTCCAGGTAGAGGAGTGTCCGGGTAGGAGAGTGTCCAGGTAGGAGAGTGTCCAGGTAGGAGAGTGTCCAGGTATGGGAGTGTCCTGTTAGGGGATTATCCAGGTAGAGGACTGTCTGAGTAATGGAATTTCCAGTTAGGGCACTGTCCAGGTAGGGGAGTGTCCGGGTAGGGGAGTGTCTAGGTAGAAGAGTGTCCAGGTAGGGGACTGTCCAGGTCGGGGAGTGTCCAGGTAGGAGAGTGTCCAGGTATGGGAGTGTCCGGGTATGGGAGTGTCCAGGTAGGGGTCTATCCAGGTAGGGGCATGTCCAGGTAGGGGACTGTCCGGGTACGGGAGTGTCCAGGTAGGGGACTGTCCGGGTAGGGGAGTGTTCAGGTAGGGGAGTGTCCAGGTAGTGGAGTGTCCAGGTATGGAAGTGTCCGGGTAGGGGAGTGTTCAGGTAGGGGAGTGTCCGGGTAGGGGAGTGTACAAGTAGGAGAATGTCCAGGTAGATGACTCTCCAGGTAGTGGACTGTCTGGGTGGAAGAGTGTCCAGGCAGGAGAGTATCCAGGTCGTGGAGGATCCAGGTAGGAGAATATCCAGGTAGAGGACTGTCCAGGTAGTGGAGTATCCAGATAGGGGAGTATCCAGACAGGGGAGTGTCCAGGTTGGGGAGTGTCCGGATAGGGAGTATCCAGGTAGGGGAGGATCCAGGTAGGGGACAGTCCAGGTAGGGGAGTGTCCATGTTGAGGAGTGTCCAGGTAGGAGAGTGACCAAGTAGGGGACTGTTCAAGTGGAGGAGTGTCCAGGGAGGAGAGTGTCCAGATAGGGAAGTATCCGGGTAGGAGAGTGTCCAGGTGGGGGCGTGTTTAGGGAGAGGAGTGTCCAGGTAGTGGAGTGTCCTGGTAGGTGAGTATCCAGGTAGGGGACAGTCCAGGTAGAGGTGTGTCCAGGTAGAGGTGTGTCCAGGTAGGGGAGTGTCCAGATAGGGGAGTATCCGGGTAGGGTAGTGTCCAGGTAGGTGAGTGTCCAGGTAGGGGCGTGTCCAGGTAGTGGAGTATCCAGGTTGTGGAGTGTCCTGGTAGGCGAGTGTCCAGGTAGGGAGGTGTCCAGGTAGGAGAGTGTCCAGGTAGGAGAGTGTCCAGGTAGTGGAGTGTCTGGGTAGTGGAGTGTCGGGTTGTGGAGTGTCCGGGTAGGGGAATGTCCGGGTAGGGGAGTGTCCGGGTAGGGGAGTGTCCAGGTAGGGAAGTGTCCGGGTAGGGTAGTGTCCAGTTAGAGGAGTGTCCAGTTAGGGGAGTGTCCAGATAGAGGAGGGTCCAGGTAGGAGTGGGTCCAGGTAGGGGAGTGTCCAGGTAGGGGATTGTCCGGGTAGGGGAGTGTCCAGGTAGGGGAGTGTCCAGGTAGGAGAGTGTCCAGGGTGGAAAGTGTCCAGGTAGGAGTGACCAGGTAGGGGACTGTTCACGTAGGGGTCTTTCCAGGTAGAGGAGTGTCCAGGTAGAGGACTGTCTGGATAGGGGACTGTCCACGTAGGAAGTGTCCAGGTAGGGGAGTGTCCAGGTAGGGGTGTGACGGGTAGGGGAGTGTCTAGGTGGGGGACATTCCGGGTAGGGGAGAGTCCGGGTAAGGGAGCATCCAGGTAGGGGAGTGTCCAGGTAGAGGACTGTCCAGGTTGTGGAGTATCCAGATAGGGGAGTGTCCAGATAGGGGAGTGTCCAGGTAGCTGACTCTCCAGGTAGGGGACAGTCTGGGTAGGAGAGTGTCCGGGTAGGAGAGTATCCAGGTAGGGGAGTATCCAGGTAGGGGAGTGTTCAGGTTGGGGAGTGTCTGGATAGGGAGTGTCCAGGTAGGGGAGGGTCCAGGTAGGGGAGTGTCCAGCTAGGGGGGTGTCCGGGTTGGGGAGTGTCCAGGTCGGAGAGTGTCCAGGTCGAGGAGTGTCCAGGTAGGAGAGTGACGAGGTAGGGGACTGTTCACGTAGGGGACTGTCCACGTAGGGGAAGTGTCCAGGTAGGGGAGTGTCCAGGTAGGGGTGTGACGGGTAGAGGAGTGTCTAGGTGGGGGACATTCCAGGTAGGGGAGAGTCCGGGTAAGGGAGCATCCAGGTAGGGGAGTGTCCAGGAAGGGGAGTATCCAGGTAGGGGAGTGACCGGGTAGGAGAGTGTCCAGGTATGGGAGTGTCCAGGTATGGGAGTGTCCAGGTAGGGGAGTATCCAGGTAGGGGAGTATCCAGGTAGGGCTGTGTCCGGGTAGGGGAGTATCCAGGTAGGGGAGTATCCAGATAGGGCACTGTCCAGGTAGGGGAGTATCCAGGCAGGGGACTGTCCAGGTAGGCGAGCGTCCAGGTAGGAGAGTGTCCAGGTAGGGGAGTGTCCAGGTAGGGGAGTGTCCGGGTAGGGTAGTGTCCAGGTAGGATAATGTCCAGGTAGGAGATTGTCCAGTTAGGGGAGTTTCCGAATAGGGGAGTATCCAGGGAGAGGACTGTCCAGGTAGGGGAGTGTCCAGGTAGGGGAGTGTCCGGATAGGGGATTGTCCAGGTAGGGGATTGTCCAGGTAGGGGAGTGTCCGGGTAGGAGAGTGTCCAGGTAGGAGAGTGTCCAGGTAGCGGAGTGTCCAGGTAGCGGAGTGTCCAGGTAGGGGAGTGTCCAGGTAGGGGAGTGTCCAGGTAGGAGAGTGTCCAGGTAGGGGTGTGTTTAGGGAGAGGAGTGTCCAGGTTGTGGAGTGTCCAGGTAGGGGAGTATCCAGGTGGGGAGGTGTCCAGGTAGGAGAGTGTCCGGGTAGGGCAGTGTCCCAGTAGTGGAGTGTCCAGGCAGGATGGTGTCCAGGTAGGAGATTGTCCAGTTAGGGGAGTGTCCGGATAGAGGAGTATCCAGGTAGGGGCGGGACCAGGTAGGGGTGTGTCCAAGAAGGGGCGTGTCTAGGTTGGGCTCTGTCCAGGTAGGAGAGTGTCCAGTTAGGGGAGTGTCCGGGTTGGGGAGTGTCCAGGTAGGGGAGTGTCCGGATAGGGGAGTGTCCGGGTTGGGGAGTGTCCAGGTAGGGGAGTGTCCGGATAGGGGAGTGTCCAGGTTGGGGAGTATCCGGGTAGGAGAGTGTCCAGGTAGGAGAGTGTCCAGGTAGGAGAGTGTCCAGATAGGGGAGCGTCCAGGTAGGAGAGTGTCCCGGTAGGAGAGTGTCCAGGTAGGGGAGTGTCCAGGTAGGAGAGTGTCCAGGTAGGAGAGTGTCCAGATAGGGGAGTGTCCAGGTAGGAGAGTGTCCAGGTAGGAGAGTGTCCAGATAGGGGAGCGTCCAGGTAGGGGAGTGTCCGGGTAGGAGAGTGTCCAGGTAGGAGAGTGTCCAGCTAGGGGAGTGTCCAGGTAGGAGAGTGTCCAGGTAGGAGAGTGTCCAGATAGGGGAGCGTCCAGGTAGGAGAGTGTCCAGGTAGGAGAGTGTCCAGGTAGGGGAGTGTCCAGGTAGGAGAGTGTCCAGGTAGGAGAGTGTCCAGGTAGGAGAGTGTCCAGATAGGGGAGTGTCCAGGTAGGAGAGTGTCCAGGTAGGAGAGTGTCCAGGTAGGAGAGTGTCCAGCTAGGGGAGTGTCCAGGTAGGAGAGTGTCCAGGTAGGGGAGTGTCCAGGTAGGAGAGTGTCCGGGTAGGGGAGTGTCCAGGTAGGAGAGTGTCCAGGTAGGAGAGTGTCCAGGTAGGAGAGTGTCCCAGTAGGGGAGTGTCCAGGTAGGAGAGTGTCCAGGTAGGAGAGTGTCCAGGTAGGGGAGTGTCCCGGTAGGGGAGTGTCCAGGTAGGAGAGTGTCCCGGTAGGGGAGTGTCCAGGTAGGAGAGTGTCCAGGTAGGAGAGTGTCCCAGTAGGGGAGTGTCCAGGTAGGAGAGTGTCCAGGTAGGAGAGTGTCCAGGTAGGAGAGTGTCCCGGTAGGAGAGTGTCCAGGTAGGAGAGTGTCCAGGTAGGGGAGTGTCCAGGTAGGGGAGTGTCCAGGTAGGAGAGTGTCCAGGTAGGAGAGTGTCCAGGTAGGGGAGTGTCCAGGTAGGGGAGTGTCCAGGTAGGAGAGTGTCCAGGTAGGAGAGTGTCCAGGTAGGGGAGTGTCCAGGTAGGAGAGTGTCCAGGTAGGAGAGTGTCCAGGTAGGGGAGTGTCCAGGTAGGAGAGTGTCCAGGTAGGAGAGTGTCCAGATAGGGGAGCGTCCAGGTAGGAGAGTGTCCAGGTAGGAGAGTGTCCAGGTAGGGGAGTGTCCAGGTAGGAGAGTGTCCAGGTAGGAGAGTGTCCAGGTAGGGGAGTGTCCAGGTAGGAGAGTGTCCAGGTAGGGGAGTGTCCAGGTAGGAGAGTGTCCAGGTAGGAGAGTGTCCGGGTAGGAGAGTGTCCGGGTAGGGGAGTGTCCGGGTAGGGGAGTGTCCGGGTAGGAGAGTGTCCAGGTAGGGGTGTGTTTAGGGAGAGGAGTGTCCAGGTTGTGGAGTGTCCAGGTAGGGGAGTATCCAGGTGGGGAGGTGTCCAGGTAGGAGAGTGTCCGGGTAGGGCAGTGTCCCAGTAGTGGAGTGTCCAGGCAGGATGGTGTCCAGGTAGGAGATTGTCCAGTTAGGGGAGTGTCCGGATAGAGGAGTATCCAGGTAGGGGCGGGACCAGGTAGGGGTGTGTCCAAGAAGGGGCGTGTCTAGGTAGGGCTCTGTCCAGGTAGGAGAGTGTCCAGTTAGGGGAGTGTCCGGGTTGGGGAGTGTCCAGGTAGGGGAGTGTCCGGATAGGGGAGTGTCCGGGTTGGGGAGTGTCCAGGTAGGGGAGTGTCCGGATAGGGGAGTGTCCAGGTTGGGGAGTATCCGGGTAGGAGAGTGTCCAGGTAGGAGAGTGTCCAGGTAGGAGAGTGTCCAGATAGGGGAGCGTCCAGGTAGGAGAGTGTCCAGGTAGGAGAGTGTCCAGATAGGGGAGTGTCCAGGTAGGAGAGTGTCCAGGTAGGAGAGTGTCCAGATAGGGGAGCGTCCAGGTAGGGGAGTGTCCGGGTAGGAGAGTGTCCAGGTAGGAGAGTGTCCAGCTAGGGGAGTGTCCAGGTAGGAGAGTGTCCAGGTAGGAGAGTGTCCAGATAGGGGAGCGTCCAGGTAGGAGAGTGTCCAGGTAGGAGAGTGTCCAGGTAGGGGAGTGTCCAGGTAGGAGAGTGTCCAGGTAGGAGAGTGTCCAGGTAGGAGAGTGTCCAGCTAGGGGAGTGTCCAGGTAGGAGAGTGTCCAGGTAGGGGAGTGTCCAGGTAGGAGAGTGTCCGGGTAGGGGAGTGTCCAGGTAGGAGAGTGTCCAGGTAGGAGAGTGTCCAGGTAGGAGAGTGTCCCAGTAGGGGAGTGTCCAGGTAGGAGAGTGTCCAGGTAGGGGAGTGTCCCGGTAGGGGAGTGTCCAGGTAGGAGAGTGTCCCGGTAGGGGAGTGTCCAGGTAGGAGAGTGTCCAGGTAGGGGAGTGTCCAGGTAGGAGAGTGTCCAGGTAGGAGAGTGTCCAGGTAGGAGAGTGTCCAGGTAGGAGAGTGTCCAGATAGGGGAGCGTCCAGGTAGGAGAGTGTCCAGGTAGGAGAGTGTCCAGGTAGGGGAGTGTCCAGGTAGGAGAGTGTCCAGGTAGGAGAGTGTCCCGGTAGGAGAGTGTCCAGGTAGGAGAGTGTCCAGGTAGGGGAGTGTCCAGGTAGGAGAGTGTCCAGGTAGGAGAGTGTCCAGGTAGGAGAGTGTCCAGGTAGGAGAGTGTCCAGATAGGGGAGCGTCCAGGTAGGAGAGTGTCCAGGTAGGAGAGTGTCCAGGTAGGGGAGTGTCCAGGTAGGAGAGTGTCCAGGTAGGAGAGTGTCCAGGTAGGAGAGTGTCCAGATAGGGGAGCGTCCAGGTAGGAGAGTGTCCAGGTAGGAGAGTGTCCAGGTAGGAGAGTGTCCAGGTAGGAGAGTGTCCAGATAGGGGAGCGTCCAGGTAGGAGAGTGTCCAGGTAGGAGAGTGTCCAGGTAGGGGAGTGTCCAGGTAGGAGAGTGTCCAGGTAGGAGAGTGTCCAGGTAGGGGAGTGTCCAGGTAGGAGAGTGTCCAGGTAGGGGAGTGTCCAGGTAGGAGAGTGTCCAGGTAGGAGAGTGTCCGGGTAGGAGAGTGTCCGGGTAGGGGAGTGTCCGGGTAGGGGAGTGTCCGGGTAGGAGAGTGTCCAGGTAGGGGAGTGTCCAGGTAGGGGAGTGTCCGGGTAGGAGAGTGTCCGGGTAGGAGAGTGTCCAGGTAGGGGAGTGTCCAGGTAGGGGAGCGTCCAGGTAGGAGAGCGTCCAGGTAGGAGAGCGTCCAGGTAGGAGAGTGTCCAGGTAGGAGAGTGTCCAGGTAGGAGAGTGTCCAGGTAGGGGAGCGTCCAGGTAGGGGAGCGTCCAGGTAGGGGAGCGTCCAGGTAGGAGAGTGTCCAGGTAGGAGAGTGTCCAGGTAGGGGAGTGTCCAGATAGGGGAGTGTCCAGGTAGGAGAGTGTCCAGGTAGGAGAGTGTCCAGGTAGGGGAGTGTCCAGGTAGGGGAGTGTCCAGGTAGGAGAGTGTCCAGGTAGGGGAGTGTCCGGGTAGGGGAGTGTCCAGGTAGGGGAGTGTCCAGGTAGGAGAGTGTCCAGGTAGGAGAGTGTCCAGGTAGGGGAGTGTCCGGGTAGGGGAGTGTCCGGGTAGGAGAGTGTCCAGGTAGGAGAGTGTCCAGGTAGGGGAGTGTCCAGGTAGGAGAGTGTCCAGGTAGGAGAGTGTCCAGGTAGGAGAGTGTCCAGGTAGGGGAGTGTCCAGGTAGGGGAGTGTCCAGGTAGGAGAGTGTCCAGGTAAGGGAGTGTCCGTGTAGTGGAGTGTCCAGGTAGGAGAGTGTCCAGGTAGGAGAGTGTCCAGATAGGGGAGCGTCCAGGTAGGGGAGTGTCCAGGTAGGAGAGTGTCCAGGTAGGAGAGTGTCCAGGTAGGGGAGTGTCCGGGTAGGAGAGTGTCCAGGTAGGAGAGTGTCCAGGTAGGGGAGTGTCCAGGTAGGAGAGTGTCCAGGTAGGAGAGTGTCCAGGTAGGAGAGTGTCCAGATAGGGGAGCGTCCAGGTAGGGGAGCGTCCAGGTAGGAGAGTGTCCAGGTAGGAGAGTGTCCAGGTAGGAGAGTGTCCAGATAGGGGAGCGTCCAGGTAGGGGAGCGTCCAGGTAGGGGAGTGTCCGGGTAGGAGAGTGTCCAGGTAGGAGAGTGTGCAGGTAGGGGAGTGTCCAGGTAGGAGAGTGTCCAGGTAGGAGAGTGTGCAGGTAGGGGAGTGTCCAGGTAGGAGAGTGTCCAGGTAGGAGAGTGTCCAGGTAGGAGAGTGTCCAGGTCGTGGAGTGTCTGGGTCGGGTAGTGTCCAGGTAGGGGAGGGTCCAGGTAGGGGAGTGTCCATCGAGGGGAGTGTCCGGGTAGGGGAGTGTCCAGGTAGGAGAGTGACCAGGTAGGGGACTGTTCACGTAGGGGTCTTTCCAGGTCGAGGAGTGTCCAGATAGAGGGCTGTCTGGGTAGGGGACTGTCCACGTAGGGGATGTGTCCAGGTAGGGAAGTGTCCAGGTATAGGGAGTGTCCAGGTAGGGGTGTGACGGGTAGGGGAGTGTCTAGGTGGGGGACTTTCCAGGTAGGGGGGAGTCCAGGTAGGGGAGTGTCCAGGTAGGAGAGTGACCAGGTAGGGGACTGTTCACGTAGGGGTCTTTCCAGGTAAGGGAGCATCCAGGTAGGGGAGTGTCTGGGTAGGAGAGTGTCTGGGTCGGACAGTGTCCATGTAGGGGAGTGTCCAGCTAGGGGACTGTCCGGGTGGAGGAGAGTCCAGGTAGGAGAGCATCCAGGTAGTGGAGTATCCAGATAGGGCACTGTCCAGGTAGGGGAGTATCCAGGTAGGGGAGCGTCCAGGTAGGAGAGTGTCCAGGTAGGAGAGTGTTGAGGTTGGAGAGTGTCCAGGTAAGGGATTGTCCAGGTAGTGGAGTGTCCGGTTAGGGGATTGTCCAGGTAGGGTAGTGTCCAGGTAGGATAGTGTCCAGGTAGGAGATTGTGCAGTTAGGTGAGTTTCCGGATAGGGGAGTATCCAGGGAGAGGATTGTCCAGGTAGGAGAGTGTCCAGGTAGGGGAGTGTCCAGGTAGGGGAGTGTCCGGATAGGGGAGTGTCCAGGTTGGGGAGTATCCGGGTAGGAGAGTGTCCAGGTAGGAGAGTGTCCAGGTAGGAGAGTGTCCAGGTAGGGGAGTGTCCAGGTAGGGGAGTATCCGGGTAGGATAGTGTCCAGGTAGGAGAGTGTCCAGGTAGGGGACTGTTCAGGTAGGGGAGTGTCCAGGTAGGGGAGTGTCCAGGTAGGGGAGTGTCCAGGTAGGGGAGTATCCGGGTAGGGGAGTATCCGGGTAGGATAGTGTCCAGGTAGGAGAGTGTCCAGGTAGGGGACTGTTCAGGTAGGGGACTGTTCAGGTAGGGGAGTGTCCAGGTAGGGGAGTGTCCAGGCAGGGGAGTGTCCAGGTAGGAGAGTGTCCATGTAGGGGTGTGTTTAGGGAGAGGAGTGTCCAGGTAGTGGAGTGTCCTAATAGGAGAGTGTCCAGGTGGGGAGGTTTCCAGGTAGGAGAGTGTCCGGGTTGGGGAGTGTCCCAGTAGTGGAGTTTCCAGGTAGCGGAGTGTCCAGGTAGGATAGTGTCCAGGTAGGAGATTGTCCAGTTAGGGGAGTGTCCGGATAGGGGAGTATCCAGGTAGGGGAGGGACCAGGTAGGGGTGTGTCCAGGAAGGGTCATGTCTAGGTAGGGGAGTGTCCAAGTAGGGGAGTGTCCAGGTTGGGGAGTGTCCGGGTAGGGGGAGAATGCAGGTAGGGGAGTGTTCGGGTAGGAGTGTGTCCAGGTAGGGGAGCGTCCAGGTGGGGGTCTGTCCAGGTAGGAGAGTGTCCAGGTAGGAGAGGTGTCTAGGTAGGGGAGCGTCCAGATAGGAGATTGTCCAGGTAGGGGAGCTTCCATGTAGCGGAGTGTCCAGGTAGGAGAGTGTCCAGATAGAGGACTGTCCAGGTAGGGGAGTGTCCAGGTAGGGGAGTGTCCAGCTAGGGGACTGTCCGGGTGGAAGAGAGTCCAGGTAGGAGAGCATCCAGGTAGTGGAGTATCCAGATAGGGCACTGGTAGGGGAGTATCCAGGTAGGGGAGTGTCCAGGTAGGAGAGTGTCCGGGTAGGAGAGTGTCTGGGTAGGGGAGTGTCCAGGAAGGAGAGTGTCCAGGTAGGGGACTGTCCAGGTAGGAGAGTGTTGAGGTTGGAGAATGTCCAGGTAAGGGAGTGTCTGGTTAGGGGAGTGTCCAGGTAGGGGAGTGTCCAGGTAGGGGAGTGTCTGCTTAGGGGAGTGTCCAGGTAGGATAGTGTCCACGTAGGAGATTGTGCGGATAGGGGAGTATCCAGGGAGAGGATTGTCCAGGTAGGAGAGTGTCGAGGTAGGGGAGTATCCAGGTAGGGGAGTGTCCAGGTAGGGTAGTGTCCGGATAGGGGAGTGTCCAGATAGGGGAGTGTCCAGGTTGGGGAGTATCCGGGTAGGAGAGTGTCCAGGTAGGAGAGTGTCAAGGTAGGGGTGTGTCCAGATAGGGGAGTATCCGGGTAGGGGAGTGTCCAGGTAGGAAAGTGTCCAGGTAGGGGAGTGTCCGGGTAGGGGAGTATCCGGGTAGGGTAGTGTCCAGGTAGGAAAATGTCCAGGCAGGGGAGTGTCCAGGTAGGAGAGTGTCCAGGTAGGGGTGTGTTTAGGGAGAGGAGTGTCCAGGTAGTGGAGTGTCCTAGTAGGAGAGTGTCCAGGTAGGAGAGTGTCCGGGTTGGGGAGTGTCCCAGTAGCGGAGTATCCAGGTAGCGGAGTGTCCAGGTAGCGGAGTGTCCAGGTAGGATAGTGTCCAGATAGGAGATTGTCCAGTTAGGGGAGTGTCCGGATAGGGGAGTATCCAGTTAGGGGAGGGACCAGGTAGAGGTGTGTCCAGGAAGGGTCGTGTCTAGGTAGGGGACTGTCCAGGTAGGGGAGTGTCCGGGTTGGGGAGTGTCCGGGTTGGGGAGCGTCCAGATAGGAGACTGTCCAGGTAGGGGGAGAATGCAGGTAGGGGAGTGTTCGGGTAGGAGTGTGTCCGGATAGGGGAGTATCCAGGTAGGGGAGGGACCAGGTAGAGGTGTGTCCAGGAAGGGTCGTGTCTAGGTAGGGGACTGTCCAGGTAGGGGAGTGTCCGGGTTGGGGAGTGTCCGGGTTGGGGAGCGTCCAGATAGGAGACTGTCCAGGTAGGGGGAGAATGCAGGTAGGGGAGTGTTCGGGTAGGAGTGTGTCCGGGTAGGGGAGTTCCAGGTAGGGGAGTGTCCAGGTAAGGGAGTGTCCAGGTAAGTGAGTGCCCAGGTAGGGGAGCTTCCATGTAGCGGAGTGTCCAGGTAGGAGAGTGTCCAGGTAGAGGACTGTCCAGGTAGGGGAGTGTCCGGGTAGGGGAGTGTCCAGGTATGGGAGTGTCCAGTTAAGGGACAGTCCAGGTAAGGGTGTGTCCGGGTTGGGGAGTGTCCAGGTAGGGGAGTGTCCAGGAAGTGGAGTGTCCACGTAGGGGAGTATCCAGGGAGGGGAGAGTCCTGGTAGGTGAGTATCGAGGTAGGGGAGTGTCCAGGTCAGGGACATGCCAGGTAGGGGAGTGTCCAGGTAGGGGTGTGTCCGGGTAGGGGAGTGTCCAGACAATGGAGTGAACAGATAGTGGAGTGTCCAGGTAGGGGAGTGTCCGATACGGGGAGTGTCCGTAACAGGGGTGTCTGGGCACGGGAGTGTCCAGGTAGGGGAGTGTCCAGGTAGGATACTGTCCAGATAGGGGATTGTTCAAGTAGAGGACTGTCCACGTCCAGCAGTGACCAGGTAGGGGAGTGTCCAGGTAGTGGAGTGTCCAGGTGGAGAGTGTCCAGGTAGGGGACTGTCCTGGTAGAGGACTGTCCAGGCAGGAGAGTGTCCAGGTAGTGAGTGTCCAGGTAGAGGACTGTCCAGGTAGGAGAGTGTCCACGTAGATGACTCTCCAGGTCGGGGACTGTCTGGGTAGGAGAGTGTTCAGGTAGGGGAGTATCTAGGCAGAGGACTGTCCAGGTAGCGGAGTGTCCAGGTTGGAGAGTGTCCGAGTAGGAGAGTGTCCAGGTAGGGGAGTGTCCAGGCCCGGGAGGATCAAGGTATGGGAGTGTCCGGGCAGGGGAGTGTTTGGGTAGAGGACTGTCCAGATAGGGGAGTGTTCGGGTAGGCGAGTGTCCAGGTAGTGGAGTGTCCAGGTTGGAGAGTGTCCGAGTAGGGGACTGTCCAGGTAGGAGAGTGTTCAGGTAGGGGAGTATCCAGGCAGAGGACTGTCCAGGTCGGAGAGTGTCCAGGTAGGAGAGTGTCCAGGTAGGGTAGTGTCCGGGTAGGGGAGTGTGCGGGTAGGGGAGTGTGCGGGTAGGGGAGTGTCCAGGCAGGAGAATGTCCAGGTAGGGGAGTGTCCGGGTAGGGGAGTGTCCGGGTAGGGGATTGTCCAGGTATGGGAGTGCCCAGTTAAGGGACAGTCCAGGTAAGGGAGTGTCCAGGTCAGGGAGTGTCCAGCTAGGAGAGTGTCCACGTAGGGGAGTATCCAGGTAGGGGAGAGTCCTGGAAGGTGAGTATCGAGGTAGGGGAGTGTCCAGGTCAGGGACATGCCAGGTAGGGGAGTGTCCAGGTGGGGGTGTGTCCGGGTAGGGGAGTGCCCAGACAATGGAGTGTCCAGGTAGGGGAGTGTCCGATACGGAGAGTGTCCGTAACAGGGGTGTCTGGGCACGGGAGTGTCGGGTAGGGGAGTGTCCAGGTGGAAAGTGTCCAGGGAGAGGACTGTCCTGGTAGAGGACTGTCCAGGTAGGGGAGTGTCCAGGGAGAGGACTGCCCAGGTAGGGGACTGTCCAGGTTGAGGACTGTTCAGGTAGGGGTGTATCTAGGTAGAGGACTGTCCACCTAGGGGACTGTCCAGGTTGAGGACTGTCCAGGTTGGGGAGTGTCCACGTAGGGGACTGTCCAGGTAGAGGACTGTCCAGGTAGGGGAGTGTCCAGGTTGAGGACTGTTCAGGTAGGGGTGTATCCAGGTAGGGGACTGTCTGGGTAGGAGTGTGTTCAGGTAGTGGAGTGTCCAGGTTGGAGAGTGTCCGAGTAGGAGACTGTCCAGTTAGGAGACTGTCTGGGTAGGAGAGTGTCCAGGTAAGGGAGTGACCAGGCAGAGGACTGTCCAGGTCGGAGAGTGTCCAGGTAGTGGAGTGTCTAGGTAGGAGAGTGTCCGAGTAGGGGACTGTCCAGGTAAGAGAGTGTCCAGGTAAGGGAGTGACCAGGCAGAGGACTGTCCAGGTCGGAGAGTGTCCAGGTAGGGGAGTGTCCAGGCAAGGGAGGATCAAGGTAGGCGAGTGTCCGGGCAGGGGAGTGTTCGGGTAGACGACTGTCCAGGTTGGAGAGTGTCCGAGTAGGGGACTGTCCGGGTAGGAGAGTGTCCAGGCAGAAGATTATCCAGGTAGGGGAGTGTTCCGGTTGGGGAGTGTCCAGCTAGCGGAGTATCTGGGTATGGGAGTGTCCGTGTAGCAGAGTGTCCAGGTAGGAAAGTGTCCAGATAGAGGATTGTCCGGGTAGGGGACTGTCCACATAGGGGAAGGTCCAGGTAGGGAAGTATCCAGGTTGGGGAGTGTCCATGTAGGGGAGTGTCCAGGTAGGGGCGTGTCCAGGTCAGGGAGTGTCTAGGTAGGGGACTGTCCAGGTAGGGGAGTGTCCAGGTAGGGGAGTATCCAGGTAGGATAGTGACCAGGTCTGAGAGTGTCCAGATAGGGGAGTGTCCAGATAGGGGAGTGTCCAGGTAGGGGAGCGTCCAGATAGGAGAGTGTCCAGGTAGGGGTCTGTCCAGGTAGTGGAGTGTCCAGGTAGTGGAGTGTCCAGGTAGAGGACTATCCAGGTAGGAGACTGTCCAGGTTGAAGACTATCCAGGTAGGGGACTGTCCAGGCAGGGGAGTGTCCAGATATGGGAGTGTCCAGGTAGGAGAGTGTCTAGGTAGTGGACTCTCCAGGTAGGACAGTATCCAGGTAGAGCACTGTCCCGGTAGGGGAATGTCCAGGTAGGGGAGTGTCCGATAAGGGGAGTGTCCGGGTACGGGAGTGTTCTGTTACTGGTGTGTCCGGGTAGAGGAGTGTCCAGGTAGGAGAGTGTCCAGGTTGGAGAGTGTCCGATAAGGGGTGTGTCCAGGTATGGGAGTGTACGGTTACGGGTATCTCCGGGTAGAGCAGTGTCCAGGTAGGGGACTGTCCAGGTAGGGGAGTGTCCAGGTATGGGAGTGTCCAGTTAGGGGAGTGTCCAGGTAAGGAGGTGTCTGGGTAGGGGAGTGTCCAGGTAGGGGAGTGTCCAGGTAGGGGAGTGTCCACGTAGAGGAGTATCCAAGTAGGGGAGAGTCCTGGTAGGTGAGTATCGAGGTAGGGAAGTGTCCAGGTCAGGGACATGCCAGGTAGGGGAGTGTCCAGGTAGGGGTGTGTCCGGGTAGGGGAGTGTCCAGATAGTGGAGTGTCCAGGTAGGGGAGTGTCCGATACGGGGAGTGTCCGGAACAGGGGTGTCCGGGCAGGGGAGTGTCCGGGTAGGGGAGTGTCCAGGTAGGAGACTGTCCAGATAGGGGATTGTTCAGGTAGAGGACTGTCCACGTACGGCAGTGTCCAGGTAGGGGAGAGTCCAGGTAGTGGAGTGTCCGAGTAGGGGACTGTCCTGGTAGGGGACTGTCCAGGTTGAGGACTGTCCAGGTTGGGGAGTGTCCAGGTAGGGGAGTGTCCAGGTAGAGGACTGTCCAGGTAGGGGAGTGTCCAGGTAGGAGAAGGTCCAGGTAGGGAAGTGTCCATGTATGGGATTGTCCAGGCAGGAGTGTGTCCAGGTAGGGAGTGTCCAGGTAGAGGACTCTCCAGGTAGGGGACTGTCTGGGTAGGAGAGTGTTAAAGTAGGGGAGTATCCAGGTAGAGGACTGTCCAGGTGGGGGGTGTCCAGGTAAGAGAGTGTCCAGGTAGGGGAGTGTCCAGGTAGTGGACTCTCCAGGTAGGACAGTATCCAGGTAGAGGACTGTCCAGGTAGGAGAGTGTGCGGTTAGGGGACTGTCCAGGTAGGGGAGTGTCCGGGTAGGCGAGTGTCCAGGTAGTGGAGTGTCCAGGTTGGAGAGTGTCAGAGTAGGAGACTGTCCAGTTAGGAGACTGTCCGGTTAGGAGAGTGTCCAGGTAGGGGAGTGTCCAGGCAGGGGAGGATCCAGGTAGGGGAGTGTCCGGGCAGGGGAGTGTTCGGGTCGAGGACTGTCCAGGTAGGCTAGTGTCCAGGTAGTGGAGTGTCCAGGTAGGAGAGTATCCGAGTAGGGGACTGTCCGGGTAGGAGAGTGTCCAGGTAGGGGAGTGTCCAGGCAGGGGAGGATCCAGGTAGGGTAGGGTCCAGGCAGGGGAGTTTTCGGGTAGAGGAGTGTCCAGGCAGGAGAGTGTCCAGGCAGGAGAATGTCCAGGCAGAAGATTATCCAGGTAGGGTAGTGTCCCGGTAGGGGAGTGTCCGGGTAGGGGAGTGTCCAGGCAGGAGAGTGTTCAGGTTGGGGAGTGTCCACGTTGGGAAGTGTCCAGGTAGTGGAGTGTCCAGGTAAGGGAGTGTCCAGATATGAGAGTGTCCAGGTGGGGGGTCTGTCCAGGTAGGAGAGTGTCCAGGTAGGAGAATGTCCAGGGAGGGATCTGTCCAGGTAGGAGAGTGTCCAGGTAGGGGAGTGTCCGTGTAGGGGACTGTCCACATATGGGAAGGTCCAGGTAGGGGAGTGCCCAGGTAGGGGCGTGTCCAGGTCAGGGAGTGTCTAGGTAGGGGACTGTCCAGGTAGGGGAGTGTCCGGGTAGGGGAGCGTCCAGGTAGGATAGTGACCAGGTAGGGGAGTGCCCAGGTAGGGGCGTGTCCAGGTCGGGGAGTGTCTAGGTAGGGGACTGTCCAGGTAGGGGAGTGTCCGGGTAGGGGAGTGTCCAGGTAGGATAGTGACCAGGTAGGATAGTGACCAGGTAGGGGAGTGTCCAGGTAGGGGAGTGTCCAGGTAGGGGAGTGTCCAGGTTGAGGACTGTCCAGGCAGGGGAGTGTCCAGATATGGGAGTGTCCAGGTAGGAGAGTGTCCAGGTAGTGGACTCTCTTGGTAGGACAGTATCCAGGTAGAGGACTGTCCAGGTAGGGGAGTGTCCAGGTAGGGGAGTGTCCGATAAGGGGAGTGTTCGGGTACGGGAGTGTTCTGTTACTGGTGTGTCCGGGTAGAGGAGTGTCCAGGTTGGAGAGTGTCCGGGTAGAGGAGTGTCCAGGTAGGAGAGTGTCCGATAAGGGGAGTGTCAGGGTACGGGAGTGTCCATAACATATGAGGAACGGCTGAGGATACTGGGATTGTATTCGTTGGAGTTTAGAAGATTAAGGGGAGACTTAATAGAGACGTACAAAATAATACATGGCTTGGAAAATGTGGATGCTAGGAAATTGTTTCAGTTAAACGAGGAGACTAGGACCCGTGGACACAGCCTTAGAATTAGAGGGGGTCATTTCAGAACAGAAATGCGGAGACATTTCTTCAGCCAGAGAGTGGTGGGCCTGTGGAATTCATTGCCACGGAGTGCAGTGGAAACCGGGACGCTAAATGTCTTCAAGGCCGAGATTGATAGATTCTTGTTGTCTAGAGGAATTAAGGGCTACGGGGAGAACGCTGGTAAGTGGAGCTGAAATGCGCATTAGCCATGATTGAATGGCGGAGTGGACTCGATGGGCCGAATGGCCTTACTTCCACTCCTATGTCTTATGGTCTTATGGTCTTACGCTTATGGGTATCTCTGGGTAGAGCAGTGTCCAGGTTGGGGACTGTCCAGGTAGGGGAGTGTCCAGGTATGGGAGTGTCCAGTGAGGGGACAGTCCAGGTTAGGGAGTGTCCGGGTAGGGGAGTCTACAGGTAAGGGTCTGTCCAGGTAGGAGAGTGTCCAGGTAGGGGAGTGTCCATGTAGCGGAGTGTCCAGGTCGGAGAATGTCCAGGTAGAGGAATTTCCAGGAAGGAGAGTGTCCAGATAGAGGACTGTCCGGGTAGGGGACTGTCCACGTAGGGGAAGGTCCAGGTAGGGAAGTGTCCAGATAGGGGACTGTCCAGGTGGGGGAGTGTCCAGGTAGGGGAGTGTCAAGGTAGGGGAGCGTCCAGATAGGAGAGTGTCCAGGTACGGGACTGTCCACGTAGTGGAGTGTCCAGGTAGAGGACTATCCAGGTAGGAGACTGTCCAGGTTGAAGACTATCCAGGTAGGGGAGTGTCCAGGTCGAGGATTGTCCAGGTAGGGGAGTGTCCAGGTAGGGGAGTGTCCAGGTAGGGGAGTGTCCAGGTCGAGGATTGTCCAGGTAGGGGAGTGTCCAGGTCGAGGATTGTCCAGGTCGAGGATTGTCCAGGTCGAGGATTGTCCAGGTAGGGGAGTGTCCAGATATGGGAGTGTCCAGGTAGGAGAGTGTCCAGGTAGGGGAGTGTCCGATAAGGGGAGTGTCCGGGTACGGGAGTGTTCTGTTACGGGTGTGTCCGGGGAGAGGAGTGTCCAAGTAGGAGAGTGTCCAGGTAGGAGAGTGTCCAGGTTGGGGAGTGTCCGATAAGGGGAGTGTCCGGGTATGGGAGTGTACGGTTACGGGTATCTCCGGATAGAGCAGTGTCCAGGTAGGGGACTGTCCAGGTAGGGGAGTGTCCAGGCATGGGAGTGTCCAGTTAGGGGACAGTCCAGGTAAGGGAGTGTCCGGGTAGGGGAGTGTCCAGGTAGGTGAGTGTCCAGGTAGGGGAGTGTCCACGTAGGGGAGTATCCAAGTAGAGGAGAGTCCTGGTAGGTGAGTATCGAGGTAGGGGAATGTCCAGGTCAGGAACATGCCAGATAGGGGAGTGTCCAGGTAGGTGTGTGTCCGGGTAGGGGAGTGTCCAGATAGGGGAGTGTCCAGGTAGGTGAGTGTCCAGGTAGGGGAGTGTCCACGTAGAGGAGTATCCAAGTAGGGGAGAGTCCTGGTAGGGGACTGTCCAGGTAGGGGAGTGTCCGGGTAGGGGAGTGTCCAGGTAGTGGAGTGTCCAGGTTGGAGAGTGTCAGAGTAGGAGACAGTCCAGTTAGGAGACTGACCAGTTAGGAGAGTGTCCAGGTAGGGGAGTGTCCAGGCAGGGGAGGATCCAGGTAGGGGAGTGTCCGGGTAGAGGACTGTCCAGGTAGGGGAGTGTTCGGGTAGGCGAGTGTCCAGGTAGTGGAGTGTCCAGGTTGGAGAGTGTCCGAGTAGGGGACTGTCTGGGTAGGAGAGTGTCCAGGTAGGGGAGTGACCAGGCAGAGGACTGTCCAGGTCGGAGAGTGTCCAGGTAGGTGAGCGTCCAGGTAGGAGAGTGTCCAGGTAGGGGAGTGTCCAGGCAGGAGAGTGTCCAGGTTGGAGAGTGTCCGGGTAGGGGAGTGTCCGGGTAGGGGAGTGTCCGGGTAGGGGAGTGTCCGGGTAGGGGAGTGTTCGGGTAGGGGAGTGTCCGGGTAGGGGAGTGTTCGGGTAGGGGAGTGTCCAGGCAGGAGAGTGTTCAGGCAGGGGAGTGTCCAGGTAGGGGACTGTACGGGTAGGGGAGTGTCCGGGTAGGGGAGTGTCCAGGCAGGAGAGTGTCCAGGCAGAAGACTATCCAGGTAGGGGAGTGTCCCGGTAGGGGAGTGTCCGGGTAGCAGAGTGTCTGGGTAGGGGAGTGTCTGTGTATGGGAGTGTCCGGGTAGGGGAGTGTCTGGGTTGGGGAGTATCCAGGTAGGGATCTGTCCAGGTAGGAGAATGTCCAGGTAGAGGACTTTCCAGGTAGGGGACTGTCCACGTAGGGGAAGTGTCCAGGTAGGGAAGTGTCTAGGTAGGGGAGCGTCCAGGTAGGGGAGCGTCCAGATAGGAGAGTGTCCAGGTAGGGGTCTGTCCAGGTACGGGACTGTCCAGGCAGGGGAGTGTCCAGGTTGAGGACTGTCCAGGTAGGGGAGTGTCCAGATATGGGAGTGTCCAGGTAGGAGAGTGTCCAGGTAGTGGACTCTCCAGGTAGGACAGTATCCAGGTAGAGCACTGTCCAGGTAGGGGAAAGTCCAGGTAGGGGAGTGTCCGATAAGGGGAGTGTCCGGGTGCGGGAGTGTTCTGTTACTGGTGTGTCCGGGTAGAGGAGTGTCCAGATAGGAGAGTGTCCAGGTAGGAGAGTGTCCAGGTAGGGGAGTGTCCAGGTATGGGAGTGTCCAGTTAGGGGAGTGTCCACATAGGGGAGTATCCAAGTAGGGGAGAGTCCTGGTAGGTGAGTATCTAGGTGGGGAGTGTCCAGGTCAGGGACATGGCAGGTAGGGGAGTGTCCAGGTAGGGGTGTGTCCGGGTAGGGGAGTGTCCAGATAGTGGAGTGTCCAGGTAGGGGAGTGTCCGATACGGGGAGTGTCGGAACAGGGGAATCCGGGCACGGGAGTGTCCGGGTAGGGCAGTGTCCAGGTAGGAGACTGTCCAGATAGGGGATTGTTCAGGTAGAGGACTGTCCACGTCCGGCAGTCACCAGCTAGGGGAGTGTCCAGGTTGGAGAGTGTCCGAGTAGGGGACTGTCCGGGTAGGAGAGTGTCCAGGTAAGGGTGTGACCAGGCAGGGGACTGTCCCGGGCGGAGAGTGTCCAGGTAGGGGAGCATCCAGGTAGGAGAGTGTCCAGGTAGGAGAGTGTCCAGGCAGGAGAGTGTCCAGGCAGGAGAGTGTCCCGGTAGGGGAGTGTCCAGGTAGGAGAGTGTCCAGGCAGGAGAGTGTCCCGGTAGGGGAGTGTCCCGGTAGCGGTGTGTCCAGGTAGCGGTGTGTCCGGGTAGGGGAGTGTCCGTGTAAGGGAGTGTCCGTGTACGGGAGTGTCCGTGTACGGGAGTGTCCGGGTAGGGGAGTGTCTAGGTAGGGGAGTATCCAGGTAGGGCCGTGTCCAGGTAGGGGAGTATCCAGGCAGGGGAGTGTGCAGGTAGGTGAGTGTCCGGGTAGTGGACTGTCCGGGTAGGAGAGTGTCCAGGTAGGAGAGTGTCCAGGTAGGGGTCTGTCCAGGTAGAGGACTATCCAGGTAGGAGACTGTCCAGGTTGAAGACTATCTAGGTAGGGGACTGTCCAGGCAGGGGAGTGTCCAGATATGGGAGTGTCCAGGTAGGAGAGTGTCCAGGTAGTGGACTCTCCAGGTAGGACAGTATCCAGGTAGAGCACTGTCTAGGTAGGGGAGTGTCCAGGTAGGGGAGTGTCCGATAAGGGGAGTGTCCGGGTGCGGGAGTGTTCTGTTACTGGTGTGTCCGGGTAGAGGAGTGTCCAGATAGGAGAGTGTCCAGGTAGGAGAATGTCCAGGTAGGAGAGTGTCCAGGTAGCGGAGTGTCCGTGTAGCGGAGTGTCCAGGTAGGGGAGTGTCCTGGTAGGGGAGTGTGTGGGTAGGGGAGTGTCCAGGTATGGGAGTGTCCAGTTAGGGGACAGTTCAGGTAAGGGAGTGTCTGGGTAGGGGAATGTCCAGGTAGGGGAGTGTCCAGGCAGGAGAGTGTCCAGGCGGGGGAGTGTCCGGGTAGGGCAGTGTCCGGGTAGGTGAGTGTCCAGGCAGGAGAGTGTCCAGGTACCAGAGTGTCCAGGCAGAAGATTATCCAGGTAGGGGAGTGTCCCGGTAGGGGAGTGTCCCGGTAGGGGAGTGTCCCGGTAGCGGTGTGTCCGGGTAGGGGAGTGTCCGTGTATGGGAGTGTCCGGGTAGGGGAGTGTCCGGGTAGGGGAGTGTCCGGGTAGGGGAGTGTCCAGGTAGGGGAGTGTCCAGGTAGGGGAGTATCCAGGTAGGGGAGTGTGCAGGCAGGAGAGTGTCCGGTTAGGGGACTGTCCGAGTAGGAGAGTGTCCAGGTAGGGGAGTGCCCAGATAGGGGAGTATCCAGGTAGGGGAGTATCCAGGTAGGGGCATGTCTGGGTAAGGGGGGTATCCAGGTAGGGGAGTGTACAGGTTGGAGAGTGTCCATGTAGTGGAGTGTCCAGGTAGGAGAGTGTCCAGGTAGGGGACTGTCCTAGTAGAGGACTGTCCAGGTAGGGGAGTGCCCAGATAGGGGAGTATCCAGGTAGGGGAGTATCCAGGTAGGGGCATGTCCGGGTAAGGGGGGTATCCAGGTAGGGGAGTGTACAGGTTGGAGAGTGTCCATGTAGTGGAGTGTCCAGGTAGGAGAGTGTCCAGGTAGGGGACTGTCCTAGTAGAGGACTGTCCAGGTAGGGGAGTATCCAGGTAGGGGAGTGTCCGGGGAGAGGACTGCCCAGGTAGAGGACTGTCCAGGTAGGGGAGTGTCCGGGGAGAGGACTGCCCAGGTAGAGGACTGTCCAGGTAGGGGAGTGTCCGGGGAGAGGACTGCCCAGGTAGAGGACTGTCCAGGCAGGGGAGTGTCCGGGGAGAGGACTGCCCAGGTAGAGGACTGTCCAGGTTGAGGACTGTTAGGACACTCCAGGTAGGGGAGTGTACAGGTTGGAGAGTGTCCATGTAGTGGAGTGTCCAGGTGGAGAGTGTTCAGATAGGAGAGTGTTCAGGTAGGGGAGTATCCGGGTAGTGGAGTGTCCAGGTGGGAGAGTGTCCAGGTAAAGGTCTGTCCAGGTAGGGGAGTGTCCGGGTAGGTGAGTGTCCGGGTCGGGGACTGTCCGGGTAGGGGAGTGTCCAGGTAGGGGAGTGTCCAGGTAGGGGAGTATCCAGGTAGGGGAATATCCAGGTAGGGGAATATCCAGGTAGAGTGTGCCAGGGCAGGGGAGCGTCCAGGTAGGAGAGTGTCCAGGTGGGGATCTGTCCAGGTAGGAGAGGTGTCCAGGTAGGGGAGCGTCCAGGTAGGAGAGTGTCCAGGTGGGGATCTGTCCAGGTAGGAGAGTGTCCAGGTAGGAATGTGTCCAGGTAGGGCTCTGTCAAGGGAGGAGAATGTCCAGGTAGTGGAGTGTCCATGTAGCGGAGTGTCCAGGTAGGAGAGTGTCCGAGAAGGGGAGTGTCCGGGTAGGGGAGTGTATGGTTATGGGTGTGTCCGGGTAGAGCAGTGTCCAGGTAGGGGACTGTCCAGGTAGGGGAGTATCCAGGTAGGAGAGTGTCCAGGTAGGAGACTGTCCAGATAGGGGTTGTTCAGGTAGAGGACTGTCCACGTCCGGCAGTGTCCAGGTAGGGGAGTGTCCAGGTGGAGAGTTTCCAGGTAGGGGACTGTCCTGGTAGAGGACTGTCCAGGTAGGGGAGTGTCCGGGGAGAGGATTGTCCAGGTTGAGGACCGTACAGGTAGGGGTGTATCCAGGTAGGGGACTGTCCAGGTTGAGGACTGTCCAGGTTGGGGAGTGTCCAGGTAGGGGAGTGTCCAGGTAGGGGAGTGTCCAGGTAGAGGACTGTCCAGGTAGGGGAGTGTCCAGGTAGAGGACTGTCCAGGTAGGGGAGTGTCCAGGTAGGAGAACGTCCAGGTAGGGAAGTGTCCATGTAGGGAATTGTCCAGGCAAGAGAGTGTCCAGGTAGGGAGTGTCCACGTAGATGACTCTCCAGGTAGGGGACTGTCTGGGTGGGAGAGTGTTCAGGTAGGGAAGTATCCAGGCAGAAGACTGTCCAGGTAGGGGAGTATCCAGGTAGGGGAGTGTCCAGGTAGGGGACTGTCCAGGTAGGGGAGTGTCCGGGTAGAGGACTGTCCAGGTTGGAGAGTGTCAGAGTAGGAGACTGACCAGTTAGGAGAGTGTCCAGGCAGGGGAGGATCCAGGTAGGGGAGTGTTCGGGTAGTGGAGTGTCCAGGTTGGAGAGTGTCCGAGTAGGGGACTGTCTGGGTAGGAGAGTGTCCAGGTAGGTGAGTGTCCAGGTAGTGGAGTGTCCAGGTTGGAGAGTGTCCGAGTAGGGGACTGTCCGGGTAGGAGAGTGTCCAGGTAGGGGAGTGTCCAGGTAGGAGAGTGTCCAGGTAAGAGAGAGTCCGGGTAGGGGAGTGTCCAGGCAGGAGAGTTTCCAGGCAGAAGATTATCCAGGTAGGGTAGTGTCCAGGTAGGAGAGTGACCAGGCAAGAGAATGTTCAGGTGGGAGAGTGTCCGGGTAGCGGAGTGTCCGGGTAGGGGAGTGTTCGGGTAGGGGAGTGTCCAGGCAGGAGAGTGTTCAGGCAGGGCAGTGTCCAGGTAGGGGACTGTACGGGTAGGGGAGTGTCCGGGTAGGGGAGTGTCCAGGCAGGAGAGTGTCCAGGCAGGAGAGTGTCCAGGTAGGAGAGTGTCCAGGCAGAAGACTATCCAGGTAGGGGAGTGTCCCGGTAGGGGAGTGTCTGGATAGGGGAGTGTCTGGGTAGGGGAGTGTCTGGGTAGGGGAGTGTCTGTGTATGGGAGTGTCCGGGTAGGGGAGTGTCTGGGTTGGGGAGTATCCAGGTAGGGATCTGTCCAGGTAGGAGAGTGTCCAGATAGAGGACTGTCCGGGTAGGGGACTGTCCATGTAGGGGAAGTGTCCATTTGGGGAAGTGTCCAGGTAGGGGAGTGCCCAGGTAGGGGAGTGCCCAGGTAGGGGCGTGTCCAGGTCGGGGAGTGTCTAGGTAGGGGGCTGTCCAGGTGGGGGAGTGTCCGGGTAGGGGAGCGTCCAGGTAGGATAGTGACCAGGTCTGAAAGTGTCCAGATAGGGGACTGTCCTGGTAGGGGAGTGTCCAGGTAGGGGAGTGTCCAGGTAGGGGAGCATCCAGATAGGAGAGTGTCCAGGTAGGGGTAGTCCAGGTAGTGGAGTGTCCAGGTAGAGGACTATCCAGGTAGGGGACTGTCCAGGCAGGGGAGTGTCCAGGTTGAGGACTGTCCAGGTAGGGGAGTGTCCAGATATGGGACTGTCCAGGTAGGAGAGTGTCCAGGTAGTGGACTCTCCAGGTAGGACAGTATCCAGGTAGAGCACTGTCCAGGTAGGGGAATGTCCAGGTAGGAGAGTGTCCGATAAGGGGAGTGTCCGGGTGCGGGAGTGTTCTGTTACTGGTGTGTCCGGGTAGAGGAGTGTCCAGATAGGAGAGTGTCCACATAGGGGAGTATCCAAGTAGGGGAGAGTCCTGGTAGGTGAGTATCGAGGTAGAGGAGTGTCCAGGTCAGGGACATGCCAGGTAGGGAAGTGTCCAGGTAGGGGTGTGTCCGGGTAGGGGTGTGTCCAGATAGTGGAGTGTCCAGGTAGGGGAGCGTCCGATACGGGGAGTGTCGGAACAGGGGTATCCGGTCACGGCAGTGTCCAGGTAGGAGACTGTCCAGGTAGAGGACTGTCCACGTCCGGCAGTCTCCAGCTAGGGGAGTGTCCAGGTTGGAGAGTGTCCGAGTAGGGGACTGTCCGGGTAGGAGAGTGGCCAGGTGAGGGTGTGACCAGGCAGGGGAGTGTCCCGGGCGGAGAGTGTCCAGGTAGGGGAGCATCCAGGTAGGAGAATGTCCAGGTAGGAGAGTGTCCAGGTAGGGGAGTGTCCCGGTAGGGGAGAGTCCAGGTAGCGGTGTGTCCGTGTAGGGGAATGTCCGTGTATGGGAGTGTCCGTGTACGGGAGTGTCCGTGTACGGGAGTGTCCGGGTAGGGGAGTGTCTAGGTAGGGGAGTATCCAGGTAGGGGAGTATCCAGGTAGGGCCGTGTCCGGGTAGGGGAGTATCCAAGTAGGGGAGTGTGCAGGTAGGTGAGTGTCCGGGTAGTGGACTGTCCGGGTAGGAGAGTGTCCAGGTAGGGGAGTGCCCAGATAGGGGAGTATCCAGGTAGGGGAGTATCCAGGTAGGGGCATGTCCGGGTAGGGGGGTATCCAGGTAGTGGAGTGTCCAGGTTGGAGAGTGTTCAGGTAGGAGAGTGTTCAGGTAGGGGAGTATCCGGGTAGGGGAGTGTCCAGGTAGGAGAGTGTCCAGGTAAGAGAGTGTCCAGGTAGGGGAGCGTCTGGGTACGTGAGTGTCCACGTAGGGGAGTATCCAGGTAGGGGTCTGTCCAGGTAGGAGAATGTCCAGGTAGCGGAGTGTCCATGTAGCGGAGTGTCCAGGTAGGGGAGTGTCCGATAAGGGGAGTGTCCGATAAGGGGAGTGTCCGGGTAGGGGAGTGTATGATTACGGGTGTGTCCGGGTAGAGCAGTGTCCAGGTAGGGGACTGTCCAGGTAGGGGAGTATCCAGGTAGGAGAGTGACCGGGTCGGGGAGTGTCCAGGTAGGAGAGTGTCGAGGTGGGGGTCTGTCCAGGTAGGAGAGTGTCCAGGTAGGGGAGTGTCCGTGTAGGGGAGTCCAGGTAGGAGAATGTCCAGGTAGAGGACTGTCCGAGTAGGGGACTGTCCACATAGGGGTAGTTCAGGAAGGGGAGTGTCCAGGTCGGGGAGTGTCCAGGTAGGGGAGCGTCCGGGTAGGGGAGCGTCCGGGTAGGGGAGGGTCCGGGTAGGGGAGCGTCCGGGTAGGATAGTTACCAGGTCGGAGAGTGTCCAGATAGGGGAGTGTCCAGATAGGGGACTGTCCAGGTAGGGGACTGTCCAGGCAGGGGAGTGTCCAGGTACGGGAGTGTCCTGATAGGGGAGTGTCCAGATAGGGGACTGTCCAGGTAGGGGACTGTCCAGGCAGGGGAGTGTCTGTGTAGGAGAGTGTCCAGGTAGGGGACTGTCCAGGTAGGACACTGTCCAGGTTGAAGACTATCCAGGTAGGGGAGTGTCCAGGTAGGGGATTATTCAGGTTGAGGACTGTCCAGGTAGGGGAGTGTCCAGATATGGGAGTGTTTAGGTAGGAGAATGTCCAGGCAGAAGACTATCCAGGTAGGGGAGTGTCCCGGTAGGGGAGTGTCTGGATAGGGGAGTGTCTGGGTAGGGGAGTGTCTGGGTAGGGGAGTGTCTGGGTAGGGGAGTGTCTGTGTATGGGAGTGTCCGGGTAGGGGAGTGTCTGGGTTGGGGAGTATCCAGGTAGGGATCTGTCCAGGTAGGAGAGTGTCCAGATAGAGGACTGTCCGGGTAGGGGACTGTCCATGTAGGGGAAGTGTCCAGGTAGGGAAGTGTCCAGGTAGGGGAGTGCCCAGGTAGGGGAGTGCCCAGGTAGGGGCGTGTCCAGGTCGGGGAGTGTCTAGGTAGGGGGCTGTCCAGGTGGGGGAGTGTCCGGGTAGGGGAGCGTCCAGGTAGGATAGTGACCAGGTCTGAAAGTGTCCAGATAGGGGACTGTCCTGGTAGGGGAGTGTCCAGGTAGGGGAGTGTCCAGGTAGGGGAGCATCCAGATAGGAGAGTGTCCAGGTAGGGGTAGTCCAGGTAGTGGAGTGTCCAGGTAGAGGACTATCCAGGTAGGGGACTGTCCAGGCAGGGGAGTGTCCAGGTTGAGGACTGTCCAGGTAGGGGAGTGTCCAGATATGGGACTGTCCAGGTAGGAGAGTGTCCAGGTAGTGGACTCTCCAGGTAGGACAGTATCCAGGTAGAGCACTGTCCAGGTAGGGGAATGTCCAGGTAGGAGAGTGTCCGATAAGGGGAGTGTCCGGGTGCGGGAGTGTTCTGTTACTGGTGTGTCCGGGTAGAGGAGTGTCCAGATAGGAGAGTGTCCAGGTAGGAGAGTGTCCAGGTAAGGAAGTGTCCGGGTAGGGGAGTGTCCAGGTAGGGGAGTGTCCACATAGGGGAGTATCCAAGTAGGGGAGAGTCCTGGTAGGTGAGTATCGAGGTAGAGGAGTGTCCAGGTCAGGGACATGCCAGGTAGGGAAGTGTCCAGGTAGGGGTGTGTCCGGGTAGGGGTGTGTCCAGATAGTGGAGTGTCCAGGTAGGGGAGCGTCCGATACGGGGAGTGTCGGAACAGGGGTATCCGGTCACGGCAGTGTCCAGGTAGGAGACTGTCCAGGTAGAGGACTGTCCACGTCCGGCAGTCTCCAGCTAGGGGAGTGTCCAGGTTGGAGAGTGTCCGAGTAGGGGACTGTCCGGGTAGGAGAGTGGCCAGGTGAGGGTGTGACCAGGCAGGGGAGTGTCCCGGGCAGAGAGTGTCCAGGTAGGGGAGCATCCAGGTAGGAGAATGTCCAGGTAGGAGAGTGTCCAGGTAGGGGAGTGTCCCGGTAGGGGAGAGTCCAGGTAGCGGTGTGTCCGTGTAGGGGAATGTCCGTGTATGGGAGTGTCCGTGTACGGGAGTGTCCGGGTAGGGGAGTGTCTAGGTAGGGGAGTATCCAGGTAGGGGAGTATCCAGGTAGGGCCGTGTCCGGGTAGGGGAGTATCCAAGTAGGGGAGTGTGCAGGTAGGTGAGTGTCCGGGTAGTGGACTGTCCGGGTAGGAGAGTGTCCAGGTAGGGGAGTGCCCAGATAGGGGAGTATCCAGGTAGGGGAGTATCCAGGTAGGGGCATGTCCGGGTAGGGGGGTATCCAGGTAGTGGAGTGTCCAGGTTGGAGAGTGTTCAGGTAGGAGAGTGTTCAGGTAGGGGAGTATCCGGGTAGGGGAGTGTCCAGGTAGGAGAGTGTCCAGGTAAGAGAGTGTCCAGGTAGGGGAGCGTCTGGGTACGTGAGTGTCCACGTAGGGGAGTATCCAGGTAGGGGTCTGTCCAGGTAGGAGAATGTCCAGGTAGCGGAGTGTCCATGTAGCGGAGTGTCCAGGTAGGGGAGTGTCCGATAAGGGGAGTGTCCGGGTAGGGGAGTGTATGATTACGGGTGTGTCCGGGTAGAGCAGTGTCCAGGTAGGGGACTGTCCAGGTAGGGGAGTGTCCAGGTAGGGGACTGTCCAGGTAGGGGAGTGTCCAGGTAGGGGAGTGTCCAGGTAGGGGACTGTCCAGGTAGGGGAGTGTCCAGGTAGGAGAGTGACCGGGTCGGGGAGTGTCCAGGTAGGAGAGTGTCGAGGTGGGGGTCTGTCCAGGTAGGAGAGTGTCCAGGTAGGGGAGTGTCCGTGTAGGGGAGTCCAGGTAGGAGAATGTCCAGGTAGAGGACTGTCCGAGTAGGGGACTGTCCACATAGGGGTAGTTCAGGAAGGGGAGTGTCCAGGTCGGGGAGTGTCCAGGTAGGGGAGCGTCCGGGTAGGGGAGCGTCCGGGTAGGGGAGGGTCCGGGTAGGGGAGCGTCCGGGTAGGATAGTTACCAGGTCGGAGAGTGTCCAGATAGGGGAGTGTCCAGATAGGGGACTGTCCAGGTAGGGGACTGTCCAGGCAGGGGAGTGTCCAGGTACGGGAGTGTCCTGATAGGGGAGTGTCTGTGTAGGAGAGTGTCCAGGTAGGGGACTGTCCAGGTAGGGGATTATTCAGGTTGAGGACTGTCCAGGTAGGGGAGTGTCCAGATATGGGAGTGTTTAGGTAGGAGAATGTCCAGGTAGGACAGTATCCAGGTAGAGGACTGTCCAGGTAGGGGAGTGTCTGATAAGGGGAGTGTCTGGGTGCGGGAGTGTTCTGTTACTGGTGTGTCCGGGTAGAGTGTCCAGGTAGGAGAGTGTCCAGGTAGGAAAGTGTCCGATAAGGGGAGTGTCCGGGTACGGGAGTGTACGGTTATGGGTATCTCCGGGTAGAGCAGTGTCCAGGTAGGGGACTATCCAGGTAGGGGAGTGTCCAGGTATGGGAGTGTCCAGTTAGGGGACAGTCCAGGTAAGGGAGTGCCCGGGTAGGGGAGTGTCCAGGTAGGGGAGTGTCCACGTAGGGGAGTATCCAGGTAGGGGAGATTCCTGGTAGGTGAGTATCGAGGTAGGGGAGTGTCCAGGTCAGGGACATGCCAGGTAGGGGAGTGTTCAGGTAGGGGTGTGTCCGGGTAGGGGAGTGTCCATATAGTGGAGTGTCCAGGTAGGGGATTGTCCGATACGGGGAGTGTCCGTAACAGGGGTGTCTGGGCACGGGAGTGTCCGGGTAGGGGAGTGTCCAGGTAGGGGACTGTCCAGATAGGGGATTGTTCAGGTAGAGGACTGTCCACGTCCGGCAGTGTCCAGGTAGGGGAGTGTCCAGGTAGGGGAGTGTCCAGGTAGGAGAGTGTCCAGGTAGGAGAGTGTCCAGGTAGGGGACTGTCCTGGTAGGGGACTGTCCTGGTAGGGGACTGTCCAGGTAGAGGACTGTCCAGGTAGGGGAGTGTCCGGGGAGAGGACTGCCCAGGTAGGGGACTGTCCAGGTAGAGGACTGTCCAGGTAGGGGAGTGTCCGGGGAGAGGACTGCCCAGGTAGGGGACTGTCCAGGTTGAGGACTGTCCAGGTAGGGGAGTGTCCGGGGAGAGGACTGCCCAGGTAGGAGACTGTCCAGGTTGAGGACTGTCCAGGTAGTGGAGTGTCCAGGTAGGGGGTTGTCCAGGTAGGGGAGTATCCAGGTAGAGGACTGTCCAGGTAGGGGAGTGTCCAGGTAGGGGAGTATCCAGGTAGAGGACTGTCCAGGTAGAGAACTGTCCAGGTAGGGGGGTGTCCAGGTAGGAGACTGTCCAGATAGGGGTTGTTCAGGTAGAGGACTGTCCACGTCCGGCAGTGTCCAGGTAGGGGAGTGTCCAGGTGGAGAGTTTCCAGGTAGGGGACTGTCCTGGTAGAGGACTGTCCAGGTAGGGGAGTGTCCGGGGAGAGGATTGTCCAGGTTGAGGACCGTACAGGTAGGGGTGTATCCAGGTAGGGGACTGTCCAGGTTGAGGACTGTCCAGGTTGGGGAGTGTCCAGGTAGGGGAGTGTCCAGGTAGGGGAGTGTCCAGGTAGAGGACTGTCCAGGTAGGGGAGTGTCCAGGTAGAGGACTGTCCAGGTAGGGGAGTGTCCAGGTAGGAGAACGTCCAGGTAGGGAAGTGTCCATGTAGGGAATTGTCCAGGCAAGAGAGTGTCCAGGTAGGGAGTGTCCAGGTAGAGGACTGTCCAGGTAGGAGAGTGTCCACGTAGATGACTCTCCAGGTAGGGGACTGTCTGGGTGGGAGAGTGTTCAGGTAGGGAAGTATCCAGGCAGAAGACTGTCCAGGTAGGGGAGTATCCAGGTAGGGGAGTGTCCAGGTAGGGGACTGTCCAGGTAGGGGAGTGTCCGGGTAGAGGACTGTCCAGGTTGGAGAGTGTCAGAGTAGGAGACTGACCAGTTAGGAGAGTGTCCAGGCAGGGGAGGATCCAGGTAGGGGAGTGTTCGGGTAGTGGAGTGTCCAGGTTGGAGAGTGTCCGAGTAGGGGACTGTCTGGGTAGGAGAGTGTCCAGGTAGGTGAGTGTCCAGGTAGTGGAGTGTCCAGGTTGGAGAGTGTCCGAGTAGGGGACTGTCCGGGTAGGAGAGTGTCCAGGTAGGGGAGTGTCCAGGTAGGAGAGTGTCCAGGTAAGAGAGAGTCCGGGTAGGGGAGTGTCCAGGCAGGAGAGTTTCCAGGCAGAAGATTATCCAGGTAGGGTAGTGTCCAGGTAGGAGAGTGACCAGGCAAGAGAATGTTCAGGTGGGAGAGTGTCCGGGTAGCGGAGTGTCCGGGTAGGGGAGTGTTCGGGTAGGGGAGTGTCCAGGCAGGAGAGTGTTCAGGCAGGGCAGTGTCCAGGTAGGGGACTGTACGGGTAGGGGAGTGTCCGGGTAGGGGAGTGTCCAGGCAGGAGAGTGTCCAGGCAGGAGAGTGTCCAGGTAGGAGAGTGTCCAGGCAGAAGACTATCCAGGTAGGGGAGTGTCCCGGTAGGGGAGTGTCTGGATAGGGGAGTGTCTGGGTAGGGGAGTGTCTGGGTAGGGGAGTGTCTGGGTAGGGGAGTGTCTGTGTATGGGAGTGTCCGGGTAGGGGAGTGTCTGGGTTGGGGAGTATCCAGGTAGGGATCTGTCCAGGTAGGAGAGTGTCCAGATAGAGGACTGTCCGGGTAGGGGACTGTCCATGTAGGGGAAGTGTCCATTTGGGGAAGTGTCCAGGTAGGGGAGTGCCCAGGTAGGGGAGTGCCCAGGTAGGGGCGTGTCCAGGTCGGGGAGTGTCTAGGTAGGGGGCTGTCCAGGTGGGGGAGTGTCCGGGTAGGGGAGCGTCCAGGTAGGATAGTGACCAGGTCTGAAAGTGTCCAGATAGGGGACTGTCCTGGTAGGGGAGTGTCCAGGTAGGGGAGTGTCCAGGTAGGGGAGCATCCAGATAGGAGAGTGCCCAGGTAGGGGTAGTCCAGGTAGTGGAGTGTCCAGGTAGAGGACTATCCAGGTAGGGGACTGTCCAGGCAGGGGAGTGTCCAGGTTGAGGACTGTCCAGGTAGGGGAGTGTCCAGATATGGGACTGTCCAGGTAGGAGAGTGTCCAGGTAGTGGACTCTCCAGGTAGGACAGTATCCAGGTAGAGCACTGTCCAGGTAGGGGAATGTCCAGGTAGGAGAGTGTCCGATAAGGGGAGTGTCCGGGTGCGGGAGTGTTCTGTTACTGGTGTGTCCGGGTAGAGGAGTGTCCAGATAGGAGAGTGTCCACATAGGGGAGTATCCAAGTAGGGGAGAGTCCTGGTAGGTGAGTATCGAGGTAGAGGAGTGTCCAGGTCAGGGACATGCCAGGTAGGGAAGTGTCCAGGTAGGGGTGTGTCCGGGTAGGGGTGTGTCCAGATAGTGGAGTGTCCAGGTAGGGGAGCGTCCGATACGGGGAGTGTCGGAACAGGGGTATCCGGTCACGGCAGTGTCCAGGTAGGAGACTGTCCAGGTAGAGGACTGTCCACGTCCGGCAGTCTCCAGCTAGGGGAGTGTCCAGGTTGGAGAGTGTCCGAGTAGGGGACTGTCCGGGTAGGAGAGTGGCCAGGTGAGGGTGTGACCAGGCAGGGGAGTGTCCCGGGCGGAGAGTGTCCAGGTAGGGGAGCATCCAGGTAGGAGAATGTCCAGGTAGGAGAGTGTCCAGGTAGGGGAGTGTCCCGGTAGGGGAGAGTCCAGGTAGCGGTGTGTCCGTGTAGGGGAATGTCCGTGTATGGGAGTGTCCGTGTACGGGAGTGTCCGTGTACGGGAGTGTCCGGGTAGGGGAGTGTCTAGGTAGGGGAGTATCCAGGTAGGGGAGTATCCAGGTAGGGCCGTGTCCGGGTAGGGGAGTATCCAAGTAGGGGAGTGTGCAGGTAGGTGAGTGTCCGGGTAGTGGACTGTCCGGGTAGGAGAGTGTCCAGGTAGGGGAGTGCCCAGATAGGGGAGTATCCAGGTAGGGGAGTATCCAGGTAGGGGCATGTCCGGGTAGGGGGGTATCCAGGTAGTGGAGTGTCCAGGTTGGAGAGTGTTCAGGTAGGAGAGTGTTCAGGTAGGGGAGTATCCGGGTAGGGGAGTGTCCAGGTAGGAGAGTGTCCAGGTAAGAGAGTGTCCAGGTAGGGGAGCGTCTGGGTACGTGAGTGTCCACGTAGGGGAGTATCCAGGTAGGGGTCTGTCCAGGTAGGAGAATGTCCAGGTAGCGGAGTGTCCATGTAGCGGAGTGTCCAGGTAGGGGAGTGTCCGATAAGGGGAGTGTCCGATAAGGGGAGTGTCCGGGTAGGGGAGTGTATGATTACGGGTGTGTCCGGGTAGAGCAGTGTCCAGGTAGGGGACTGTCCAGGTAGGGGAGTATCCAGGTAGGAGAGTGACCGGGTCGGGGAGTGTCCAGGTAGGAGAGTGTCGAGGTGGGGGTCTGTCCAGGTAGGAGAGTGTCCAGGTAGGGGAGTGTCCGTGTAGGGGAGTCCAGGTAGGAGAATGTCCAGGTAGAGGACTGTCCGAGTAGGGGACTGTCCACATAGGGGTAGTTCAGGAAGGGGAGTGTCCAGGTCGGGGAGTGTCCAGGTAGGGGAGCGTCCGGGTAGGGGAGCGTCCGGGTAGGGGAGGGTCCGGGTAGGGGAGCGTCCGGGTAGGATAGTTACCAGGTCGGAGAGTGTCCAGATAGGGGAGTGTCCAGATAGGGGACTGTCCAGGTAGGGGACTGTCCAGGCAGGGGAGTGTCCAGGTACGGGAGTGTCCTGATAGGGGAGTGTCCAGATAGGGGACTGTCCAGGTAGGGGACTGTCCAGGCAGGGGAGTGTCTGTGTAGGAGAGTGTCCAGGTAGGGGACTGTCCAGGTAGGACACTGTCCAGGTTGAAGACTATCCAGGTAGGGGAGTGTCCAGGTAGGGGATTATTCAGGTTGAGGACTGTCCAGGTAGGGGAGTGTCCAGATATGGGAGTGTTTAGGTAGGAGAATGTCCAGGCAGAAGACTATCCAGGTAGGGGAGTGTCCCGGTAGGGGAGTGTCTGGATAGGGGAGTGTCTGGGTAGGGGAGTGTCTGGGTAGGGGAGTGTCTGGGTAGGGGAGTGTCTGGGTAGGGGAGTGTCTGTGTATGGGAGTGTCCGGGTAGGGGAGTGTCTGGGTTGGGGAGTATCCAGGTAGGGATCTGTCCAGGTAGGAGAGTGTCCAGATAGAGGACTGTCCGGGTAGGGGACTGTCCATGTAGGGGAAGTGTCCAGGTAGGGAAGTGTCCAGGTAGGGGAGTGTCCGATACGGGGAGTGTCGGAACAGGGGAATCCGGGCACGGGAGTGTCCGGGTAGGGCAGTGTCCAGGTAGGAGACTGTCCAGATAGGGGATTGTTCAGGTAGAGGACTGTCCACGTCCGGCAGTCACCAGCTAGGGGAGTGTCCAGGTTGGAGAGTGTCCGAGTAGGGGACTGTCCGGGTAGGAGAGTGTCCAGGTAAGGGTGTGACCAGGCAGGGGACTGTCCCGGGCGGAGAGTGTCCAGGTAGGGGAGCATCCAGGTAGGAGAGTGTCCAGGTAGGAGAGTGTCCAGGCAGGAGAGTGTCCAGGCAGGAGAGTGTCCCGGTAGGGGAGTGTCCAGGTAGGAGAGTGTCCAGGCAGGAGAGTGTCCCGGTAGGGGAGTGTCCCGGTAGCGGTGTGTCCAGGTAGCGGTGTGTCCGGGTAGGGGAGTGTCCGTGTAAGGGAGTGTCCGTGTACGGGAGTGTCCGTGTACGGGAGTGTCCGGGTAGGGGAGTGTCTAGGTAGGGGAGTATCCAGGTAGGGCCGTGTCCAGGTAGGGGAGTATCCAGGCAGGGGAGTGTGCAGGTAGGTGAGTGTCCGGGTAGTGGACTGTCCGGGTAGGAGAGTGTCCAGGTAGGAGAGTGTCCAGGTAGGGGTCTGTCCAGGTAGAGGACTATCCAGGTAGGAGACTGTCCAGGTTGAAGACTATCTAGGTAGGGGACTGTCCAGGCAGGGGAGTGTCCAGATATGGGAGTGTCCAGGTAGGAGAGTGTCCAGGTAGTGGACTCTCCAGGTAGGACAGTATCCAGGTAGAGCACTGTCTAGGTAGGGGAGTGTCCAGGTAGGGGAGTGTCCGATAAGGGGAGTGTCCGGGTGCGGGAGTGTTCTGTTACTGGTGTGTCCGGGTAGAGGAGTGTCCAGATAGGAGAGTGTCCAGGTAGGAGAATGTCCAGGTAGGAGAGTGTCCAGGTAGCGGAGTGTCCGTGTAGCGGAGTGTCCAGGTAGGGGAGTGTCCTGGTAGGGGAGTGTGTGGGTAGGGGAGTGTCCAGGTATGGGAGTGTCCAGTTAGGGGACAGTTCAGGTAAGGGAGTGTCTGGGTAGGGGAATGTCCAGGTAGGGGAGTGTCCAGGCAGGAGAGTGTCCAGGCGGGGGAGTGTCCGGGTAGGGCAGTGTCCGGGTAGGTGAGTGTCCAGGCAGGAGAGTGTCCAGGTACCAGAGTGTCCAGGCAGAAGATTATCCAGGTAGGGGAGTGTCCCGGTAGGGGAGTGTCCCGGTAGGGGAGTGTCCCGGTAGCGGTGTGTCCGGGTAGGGGAGTGTCCGTGTATGGGAGTGTCCGGGTAGGGGAGTGTCCGGGTAGGGGAGTGTCCGGGTAGGGGAGTGTCCAGGTAGGGGAGTGTCCAGGTAGGGGAGTATCCAGGTAGGGGAGTGTGCAGGCAGGAGAGTGTCCGGTTAGGGGACTGTCCGAGTAGGAGAGTGTCCAGGTAGGGGAGTGCCCAGATAGGGGAGTATCCAGGTAGGGGAGTATCCAGGTAGGGGCATGTCTGGGTAAGGGGGGTATCCAGGTAGGGGAGTGTACAGGTTGGAGAGTGTCCATGTAGTGGAGTGTCCAGGTAGGAGAGTGTCCAGGTAGGGGACTGTCCTAGTAGAGGACTGTCCAGGTAGGGGAGTGCCCAGATAGGGGAGTATCCAGGTAGGGGAGTATCCAGGTAGGGGCATGTCCGGGTAAGGGGGGTATCCAGGTAGGGGAGTGTACAGGTTGGAGAGTGTCCATGTAGTGGAGTGTCCAGGTAGGAGAGTGTCCAGGTAGGGGACTGTCCTAGTAGAGGACTGTCCAGGTAGGGGAGTATCCAGGTAGGGGAGTGTCCGGGGAGAGGACTGCCCAGGTAGAGGACTGTCCAGGTAGGGGAGTGTCCGGGGAGAGGACTGCCCAGGTAGAGGACTGTCCAGGTAGGGGAGTGTCCGGGGAGAGGACTGCCCAGGTAGAGGACTGTCCAGGCAGGGGAGTGTCCGGGGAGAGGACTGCCCAGGTAGAGGACTGTCCAGGTTGAGGACTGTTAGGACACTCCAGGTAGGGGAGTGTACAGGTTGGAGAGTGTCCATGTAGTGGAGTGTCCAGGTGGAGAGTGTTCAGATAGGAGAGTGTTCAGGTAGGGGAGTATCCGGGTAGTGGAGTGTCCAGGTGGGAGAGTGTCCAGGTAAAGGTCTGTCCAGGTAGGGGAGTGTCCGGGTAGGTGAGTGTCCGGGTCGGGGACTGTCCGGGTAGGGGAGTGTCCAGGTAGGGGAGTGTCCAGGTAGGGGAGTATCCAGGTAGGGGAATATCCAGGTAGGGGAATATCCAGGTAGAGTGTGCCAGGGCAGGGGAGCGTCCAGGTAGGAGAGTGTCCAGGTGGGGATCTGTCCAGGTAGGAGAGGTGTCCAGGTAGGGGAGCGTCCAGGTAGGAGAGTGTCCAGGTGGGGATCTGTCCAGGTAGGAGAGTGTCCAGGTAGGAATGTGTCCAGGTAGGGCTCTGTCAAGGGAGGAGAATGTCCAGGTAGTGGAGTGTCCATGTAGCGGAGTGTCCAGGTAGGAGAGTGTCCGAGAAGGGGAGTGTCCGGGTAGGGGAGTGTATGGTTATGGGTGTGTCCGGGTAGAGCAGTGTCCAGGTAGGGGACTGTCCAGGTAGGGGAGTATCCAGGTAGGAGAGTGTCCAGGTAGGAGACTGTCCAGATAGGGGTTGTTCAGGTAGAGGACTGTCCACGTCCGGCAGTGTCCAGGTAGGGGAGTGTCCAGGTGGAGAGTTTCCAGGTAGGGGACTGTCCTGGTAGAGGACTGTCCAGGTAGGGGAGTGTCCGGGGAGAGGATTGTCCAGGTTGAGGACCGTACAGGTAGGGGTGTATCCAGGTAGGGGACTGTCCAGGTTGAGGACTGTCCAGGTTGGGGAGTGTCCAGGTAGGGGAGTGTCCAGGTAGGGGAGTGTCCAGGTAGAGGACTGTCCAGGTAGGGGAGTGTCCAGGTAGAGGACTGTCCAGGTAGGGGAGTGTCCAGGTAGGAGAACGTCCAGGTAGGGAAGTGTCCATGTAGGGAATTGTCCAGGCAAGAGAGTGTCCAGGTAGGGAGTGTCCACGTAGATGACTCTCCAGGTAGGGGACTGTCTGGGTGGGAGAGTGTTCAGGTAGGGAAGTATCCAGGCAGAAGACTGTCCAGGTAGGGGAGTATCCAGGTAGGGGAGTGTCCAGGTAGGGGACTGTCCAGGTAGGGGAGTGTCCGGGTAGAGGACTGTCCAGGTTGGAGAGTGTCAGAGTAGGAGACTGACCAGTTAGGAGAGTGTCCAGGCAGGGGAGGATCCAGGTAGGGGAGTGTTCGGGTAGTGGAGTGTCCAGGTTGGAGAGTGTCCGAGTAGGGGACTGTCTGGGTAGGAGAGTGTCCAGGTAGGTGAGTGTCCAGGTAGTGGAGTGTCCAGGTTGGAGAGTGTCCGAGTAGGGGACTGTCCGGGTAGGAGAGTGTCCAGGTAGGGGAGTGTCCAGGTAGGAGAGTGTCCAGGTAAGAGAGAGTCCGGGTAGGGGAGTGTCCAGGCAGGAGAGTTTCCAGGCAGAAGATTATCCAGGTAGGGTAGTGTCCAGGTAGGAGAGTGACCAGGCAAGAGAATGTTCAGGTGGGAGAGTGTCCGGGTAGCGGAGTGTCCGGGTAGGGGAGTGTTCGGGTAGGGGAGTGTCCAGGCAGGAGAGTGTTCAGGCAGGGCAGTGTCCAGGTAGGGGACTGTACGGGTAGGGGAGTGTCCGGGTAGGGGAGTGTCCAGGCAGGAGAGTGTCCAGGCAGGAGAGTGTCCAGGTAGGAGAGTGTCCAGGCAGAAGACTATCCAGGTAGGGGAGTGTCCCGGTAGGGGAGTGTCTGGATAGGGGAGTGTCTGGGTAGGGGAGTGTCTGGGTAGGGGAGTGTCTGTGTATGGGAGTGTCCGGGTAGGGGAGTGTCTGGGTTGGGGAGTATCCAGGTAGGGATCTGTCCAGGTAGGAGAGTGTCCAGATAGAGGACTGTCCGGGTAGGGGACTGTCCATGTAGGGGAAGTGTCCATTTGGGGAAGTGTCCAGGTAGGGGAGTGCCCAGGTAGGGGAGTGCCCAGGTAGGGGCGTGTCCAGGTCGGGGAGTGTCTAGGTAGGGGGCTGTCCAGGTGGGGGAGTGTCCGGGTAGGGGAGCGTCCAGGTAGGATAGTGACCAGGTCTGAAAGTGTCCAGATAGGGGACTGTCCTGGTAGGGGAGTGTCCAGGTAGGGGAGTGTCCAGGTAGGGGAGCATCCAGATAGGAGAGTGTCCAGGTAGGGGTAGTCCAGGTAGTGGAGTGTCCAGGTAGAGGACTATCCAGGTAGGGGACTGTCCAGGCAGGGGAGTGTCCAGGTTGAGGACTGTCCAGGTAGGGGAGTGTCCAGATATGGGACTGTCCAGGTAGGAGAGTGTCCAGGTAGTGGACTCTCCAGGTAGGACAGTATCCAGGTAGAGCACTGTCCAGGTAGGGGAATGTCCAGGTAGGAGAGTGTCCGATAAGGGGAGTGTCCGGGTGCGGGAGTGTTCTGTTACTGGTGTGTCCGGGTAGAGGAGTGTCCAGATAGGAGAGTGTCCACATAGGGGAGTATCCAAGTAGGGGAGAGTCCTGGTAGGTGAGTATCGAGGTAGAGGAGTGTCCAGGTCAGGGACATGCCAGGTAGGGAAGTGTCCAGGTAGGGGTGTGTCCGGGTAGGGGTGTGTCCAGATAGTGGAGTGTCCAGGTAGGGGAGCGTCCGATACGGGGAGTGTCGGAACAGGGGTATCCGGTCACGGCAGTGTCCAGGTAGGAGACTGTCCAGGTAGAGGACTGTCCACGTCCGGCAGTCTCCAGCTAGGGGAGTGTCCAGGTTGGAGAGTGTCCGAGTAGGGGACTGTCCGGGTAGGAGAGTGGCCAGGTGAGGGTGTGACCAGGCAGGGGAGTGTCCCGGGCGGAGAGTGTCCAGGTAGGGGAGCATCCAGGTAGGAGAATGTCCAGGTAGGAGAGTGTCCAGGTAGGGGAGTGTCCCGGTAGGGGAGAGTCCAGGTAGCGGTGTGTCCGTGTAGGGGAATGTCCGTGTATGGGAGTGTCCGTGTACGGGAGTGTCCGTGTACGGGAGTGTCCGGGTAGGGGAGTGTCTAGGTAGGGGAGTATCCAGGTAGGGGAGTATCCAGGTAGGGCCGTGTCCGGGTAGGGGAGTATCCAAGTAGGGGAGTGTGCAGGTAGGTGAGTGTCCGGGTAGTGGACTGTCCGGGTAGGAGAGTGTCCAGGTAGGGGAGTGCCCAGATAGGGGAGTATCCAGGTAGGGGAGTATCCAGGTAGGGGCATGTCCGGGTAGGGGGGTATCCAGGTAGTGGAGTGTCCAGGTTGGAGAGTGTTCAGGTAGGAGAGTGTTCAGGTAGGGGAGTATCCGGGTAGGGGAGTGTCCAGGTAGGAGAGTGTCCAGGTAAGAGAGTGTCCAGGTAGGGGAGCGTCTGGGTACGTGAGTGTCCACGTAGGGGAGTATCCAGGTAGGGGTCTGTCCAGGTAGGAGAATGTCCAGGTAGCGGAGTGTCCATGTAGCGGAGTGTCCAGGTAGGGGAGTGTCCGATAAGGGGAGTGTCCGATAAGGGGAGTGTCCGGGTAGGGGAGTGTATGATTACGGGTGTGTCCGGGTAGAGCAGTGTCCAGGTAGGGGACTGTCCAGGTAGGGGAGTATCCAGGTAGGAGAGTGACCGGGTCGGGGAGTGTCCAGGTAGGAGAGTGTCGAGGTGGGGGTCTGTCCAGGTAGGAGAGTGTCCAGGTAGGGGAGTGTCCGTGTAGGGGAGTCCAGGTAGGAGAATGTCCAGGTAGAGGACTGTCCGAGTAGGGGACTGTCCACATAGGGGTAGTTCAGGAAGGGGAGTGTCCAGGTCGGGGAGTGTCCAGGTAGGGGAGCGTCCGGGTAGGGGAGCGTCCGGGTAGGGGAGGGTCCGGGTAGGGGAGCGTCCGGGTAGGATAGTTACCAGGTCGGAGAGTGTCCAGATAGGGGAGTGTCCAGATAGGGGACTGTCCAGGTAGGGGACTGTCCAGGCAGGGGAGTGTCCAGGTACGGGAGTGTCCTGATAGGGGAGTGTCCAGATAGGGGACTGTCCAGGTAGGGGACTGTCCAGGCAGGGGAGTGTCTGTGTAGGAGAGTGTCCAGGTAGGGGACTGTCCAGGTAGGACACTGTCCAGGTTGAAGACTATCCAGGTAGGGGAGTGTCCAGGTAGGGGATTATTCAGGTTGAGGACTGTCCAGGTAGGGGAGTGTCCAGATATGGGAGTGTTTAGGTAGGAGAATGTCCAGGCAGAAGACTATCCAGGTAGGGGAGTGTCCCGGTAGGGGAGTGTCTGGATAGGGGAGTGTCTGGGTAGGGGAGTGTCTGGGTAGGGGAGTGTCTGGGTAGGGGAGTGTCTGTGTATGGGAGTGTCCGGGTAGGGGAGTGTCTGGGTTGGGGAGTATCCAGGTAGGGATCTGTCCAGGTAGGAGAGTGTCCAGATAGAGGACTGTCCGGGTAGGGGACTGTCCATGTAGGGGAAGTGTCCAGGTAGGGAAGTGTCCAGGTAGGGGAGTGCCCAGGTAGGGGAGTGCCCAGGTAGGGGCGTGTCCAGGTCGGGGAGTGTCTAGGTAGGGGGCTGTCCAGGTGGGGGAGTGTCCGGGTAGGGGAGCGTCCAGGTAGGATAGTGACCAGGTCTGAAAGTGTCCAGATAGGGGACTGTCCTGGTAGGGGAGTGTCCAGGTAGGGGAGTGTCCAGGTAGGGGAGCATCCAGATAGGAGAGTGTCCAGGTAGGGGTAGTCCAGGTAGTGGAGTGTCCAGGTAGAGGACTATCCAGGTAGGGGACTGTCCAGGCAGGGGAGTGTCCAGGTTGAGGACTGTCCAGGTAGGGGAGTGTCCAGATATGGGACTGTCCAGGTAGGAGAGTGTCCAGGTAGTGGACTCTCCAGGTAGGACAGTATCCAGGTAGAGCACTGTCCAGGTAGGGGAATGTCCAGGTAGGAGAGTGTCCGATAAGGGGAGTGTCCGGGTGCGGGAGTGTTCTGTTACTGGTGTGTCCGGGTAGAGGAGTGTCCAGATAGGAGAGTGTCCAGGTAGGAGAGTGTCCAGGTAAGGAAGTGTCCGGGTAGGGGAGTGTCCAGGTAGGGGAGTGTCCACATAGGGGAGTATCCAAGTAGGGGAGAGTCCTGGTAGGTGAGTATCGAGGTAGAGGAGTGTCCAGGTCAGGGACATGCCAGGTAGGGAAGTGTCCAGGTAGGGGTGTGTCCGGGTAGGGGTGTGTCCAGATAGTGGAGTGTCCAGGTAGGGGAGCGTCCGATACGGGGAGTGTCGGAACAGGGGTATCCGGTCACGGCAGTGTCCAGGTAGGAGACTGTCCAGGTAGAGGACTGTCCACGTCCGGCAGTCTCCAGCTAGGGGAGTGTCCAGGTTGGAGAGTGTCCGAGTAGGGGACTGTCCGGGTAGGAGAGTGGCCAGGTGAGGGTGTGACCAGGCAGGGGAGTGTCCCGGGCAGAGAGTGTCCAGGTAGGGGAGCATCCAGGTAGGAGAATGTCCAGGTAGGAGAGTGTCCAGGTAGGGGAGTGTCCCGGTAGGGGAGAGTCCAGGTAGCGGTGTGTCCGTGTAGGGGAATGTCCGTGTATGGGAGTGTCCGTGTACGGGAGTGTCCGGGTAGGGGAGTGTCTAGGTAGGGGAGTATCCAGGTAGGGGAGTATCCAGGTAGGGCCGTGTCCGGGTAGGGGAGTATCCAAGTAGGGGAGTGTGCAGGTAGGTGAGTGTCCGGGTAGTGGACTGTCCGGGTAGGAGAGTGTCCAGGTAGGGGAGTGCCCAGATAGGGGAGTATCCAGGTAGGGGAGTATCCAGGTAGGGGCATGTCCGGGTAGGGGGGTATCCAGGTAGTGGAGTGTCCAGGTTGGAGAGTGTTCAGGTAGGAGAGTGTTCAGGTAGGGGAGTATCCGGGTAGGGGAGTGTCCAGGTAGGAGAGTGTCCAGGTAAGAGAGTGTCCAGGTAGGGGAGCGTCTGGGTACGTGAGTGTCCACGTAGGGGAGTATCCAGGTAGGGGTCTGTCCAGGTAGGAGAATGTCCAGGTAGCGGAGTGTCCATGTAGCGGAGTGTCCAGGTAGGGGAGTGTCCGATAAGGGGAGTGTCCGGGTAGGGGAGTGTATGATTACGGGTGTGTCCGGGTAGAGCAGTGTCCAGGTAGGGGACTGTCCAGGTAGGGGAGTGTCCAGGTAGGGGACTGTCCAGGTAGGGGAGTGTCCAGGTAGGGGAGTGTCCAGGTAGGGGACTGTCCAGGTAGGGGAGTGTCCAGGTAGGAGAGTGACCGGGTCGGGGAGTGTCCAGGTAGGAGAGTGTCGAGGTGGGGGTCTGTCCAGGTAGGAGAGTGTCCAGGTAGGGGAGTGTCCGTGTAGGGGAGTCCAGGTAGGAGAATGTCCAGGTAGAGGACTGTCCGAGTAGGGGACTGTCCACATAGGGGTAGTTCAGGAAGGGGAGTGTCCAGGTCGGGGAGTGTCCAGGTAGGGGAGCGTCCGGGTAGGGGAGCGTCCGGGTAGGGGAGGGTCCGGGTAGGGGAGCGTCCGGGTAGGATAGTTACCAGGTCGGAGAGTGTCCAGATAGGGGAGTGTCCAGATAGGGGACTGTCCAGGTAGGGGACTGTCCAGGCAGGGGAGTGTCCAGGTACGGGAGTGTCCTGATAGGGGAGTGTCTGTGTAGGAGAGTGTCCAGGTAGGGGACTGTCCAGGTAGGGGATTATTCAGGTTGAGGACTGTCCAGGTAGGGGAGTGTCCAGATATGGGAGTGTTTAGGTAGGAGAATGTCCAGGTAGGACAGTATCCAGGTAGAGGACTGTCCAGGTAGGGGAGTGTCTGATAAGGGGAGTGTCTGGGTGCGGGAGTGTTCTGTTACTGGTGTGTCCGGGTAGAGTGTCCAGGTAGGAGAGTGTCCAGGTAGGAAAGTGTCCGATAAGGGGAGTGTCCGGGTACGGGAGTGTACGGTTATGGGTATCTCCGGGTAGAGCAGTGTCCAGGTAGGGGACTATCCAGGTAGGGGAGTGTCCAGGTATGGGAGTGTCCAGTTAGGGGACAGTCCAGGTAAGGGAGTGCCCGGGTAGGGGAGTGTCCAGGTAGGGGAGTGTCCACGTAGGGGAGTATCCAGGTAGGGGAGATTCCTGGTAGGTGAGTATCGAGGTAGGGGAGTGTCCAGGTCAGGGACATGCCAGGTAGGGGAGTGTTCAGGTAGGGGTGTGTCCGGGTAGGGGAGTGTCCATATAGTGGAGTGTCCAGGTAGGGGATTGTCCGATACGGGGAGTGTCCGTAACAGGGGTGTCTGGGCACGGGAGTGTCCGGGTAGGGGAGTGTCCAGGTAGGGGACTGTCCAGATAGGGGATTGTTCAGGTAGAGGACTGTCCACGTCCGGCAGTGTCCAGGTAGGGGAGTGTCCAGGTAGGGGAGTGTCCAGGTAGGAGAGTGTCCAGGTAGGAGAGTGTCCAGGTAGGGGACTGTCCTGGTAGGGGACTGTCCTGGTAGGGGACTGTCCAGGTAGAGGACTGTCCAGGTAGGGGAGTGTCCGGGGAGAGGACTGCCCAGGTAGGGGACTGTCCAGGTAGAGGACTGTCCAGGTAGGGGAGTGTCCGGGGAGAGGACTGCCCAGGTAGGGGACTGTCCAGGTTGAGGACTGTCCAGGTAGGGGAGTGTCCGGGGAGAGGACTGCCCAGGTAGGAGACTGTCCAGGTTGAGGACTGTCCAGGTAGTGGAGTGTCCAGGTAGGGGGTTGTCCAGGTAGGGGAGTATCCAGGTAGAGGACTGTCCAGGTAGGGGAGTGTCCAGGTAGGGGAGTATCCAGGTAGAGGACTGTCCAGGTAGAGAACTGTCCAGGTAGGGGGGTGTCCAGGTAGGAGACTGTCCAGATAGGGGTTGTTCAGGTAGAGGACTGTCCACGTCCGGCAGTGTCCAGGTAGGGGAGTGTCCAGGTGGAGAGTTTCCAGGTAGGGGACTGTCCTGGTAGAGGACTGTCCAGGTAGGGGAGTGTCCGGGGAGAGGATTGTCCAGGTTGAGGACCGTACAGGTAGGGGTGTATCCAGGTAGGGGACTGTCCAGGTTGAGGACTGTCCAGGTTGGGGAGTGTCCAGGTAGGGGAGTGTCCAGGTAGGGGAGTGTCCAGGTAGAGGACTGTCCAGGTAGGGGAGTGTCCAGGTAGAGGACTGTCCAGGTAGGGGAGTGTCCAGGTAGGAGAACGTCCAGGTAGGGAAGTGTCCATGTAGGGAATTGTCCAGGCAAGAGAGTGTCCAGGTAGGGAGTGTCCAGGTAGAGGACTGTCCAGGTAGGAGAGTGTCCACGTAGATGACTCTCCAGGTAGGGGACTGTCTAGGTGGGAGAGTGTTCAGGTAGGGAAGTATCCAGGCAGAAGACTGTCCAGGTAGGGGAGTATCCAGGTAGGGGAGTGTCCAGGTAGGGGACTGTCCAGGTAGGGGAGTGTCCGGGTAGAGGACTGTCCAGGTTGGAGAGTGTCAGAGTAGGAGACTGACCAGTTAGGAGAGTGTCCAGGCAGGGGAGGATCCAGGTAGGGGAGTGTTCGGGTAGTGGAGTGTCCAGGTTGGAGAGTGTCCGAGTAGGGGACTGTCTGGGTAGGAGAGTGTCCAGGTAGGTGAGTGTCCAGGTAGTGGAGTGTCCAGGTTGGAGAGTGTCCGAGTAGGGGACTGTCCGGGTAGGAGAGTGTCCAGGTAGGGGAGTGTCCAGGTAGGAGAGTGTCCAGGTAAGAGAGAGTCCGGGTAGGGGAGTGTCCAGGCAGGAGAGTTTCCAGGCAGAAGATTATCCAGGTAGGGTAGTGTCCAGGTAGGAGAGTGACCAGGCAAGAGAATGTTCAGGTGGGAGAGTGTCCGGGTAGCGGAGTGTCCGGGTAGGGGAGTGTTCGGGTAGGGGAGTGTCCAGGCAGGAGAGTGTTCAGGCAGGGCAGTGTCCAGGTAGGGGACTGTACGGGTAGGGGAGTGTCCGGGTAGGGGAGTGTCCAGGCAGGAGAGTGTCCAGGCAGGAGAGTGTCCAGGTAGGAGAGTGTCCAGGCAGAAGACTATCCAGGTAGGGGAGTGTCCCGGTAGGGGAGTGTCTGGATAGGGGAGTGTCTGGGTAGGGGAGTGTCTGGGTAGGGGAGTGTCTGTGTATGGGAGTGTCCGGGTAGGGGAGTGTCTGGGTTGGGGAGTATCCAGGTAGGGATCTGTCCAGGTAGGAGAGTGTCCAGATAGAGGACTGTCCGGGTAGGGGACTGTCCATGTAGGGGAAGTGTCCATTTGGGGAAGTGTCCAGGTAGGGGAGTGCCCAGGTAGGGGAGTGCCCAGGTAGGGGCGTGTCCAGGTCGGGGAGTGTCTAGGTAGGGGGCTGTCCAGGTGGGGGAGTGTCCGGGTAGGGGAGCGTCCAGGTAGGATAGTGACCAGGTCTGAAAGTGTCCAGATAGGGGACTGTCCTGGTAGGGGAGTGTCCAGGTAGGGGAGTGTCCAGGTAGGGGAGCATCCAGATAGGAGAGTGTCCAGGTAGGGGTAGTCCAGGTAGTGGAGTGTCCAGGTAGAGGACTATCCAGGTAGGGGACTGTCCAGGCAGGGGAGTGTCCAGGTTGAGGACTGTCCAGGTAGGGGAGTGTCCAGATATGGGACTGTCCAGGTAGGAGAGTGTCCAGGTAGTGGACTCTCCAGGTAGGACAGTATCCAGGTAGAGCACTGTCCAGGTAGGGGAATGTCCAGGTAGGAGAGTGTCCGATAAGGGGAGTGTCCGGGTGCGGGAGTGTTCTGTTACTGGTGTGTCCGGGTAGAGGAGTGTCCAGATAGGAGAGTGTCCACATAGGGGAGTATCCAAGTAGGGGAGAGTCCTGGTAGGTGAGTATCGAGGTAGAGGAGTGTCCAGGTCAGGGACATGCCAGGTAGGGAAGTGTCCAGGTAGGGGTGTGTCCGGGTAGGGGTGTGTCCAGATAGTGGAGTGTCCAGGTAGGGGAGCGTCCGATACGGGGAGTGTCGGAACAGGGGTATCCGGTCACGGCAGTGTCCAGGTAGGAGACTGTCCAGGTAGAGGACTGTCCACGTCCGGCAGTCTCCAGCTAGGGGAGTGTCCAGGTTGGAGAGTGTCCGAGTAGGGGACTGTCCGGGTAGGAGAGTGGCCAGGTGAGGGTGTGACCAGGCAGGGGAGTGTCCCGGGCGGAGAGTGTCCAGGTAGGGGAGCATCCAGGTAGGAGAATGTCCAGGTAGGAGAGTGTCCAGGTAGGGGAGTGTCCCGGTAGGGGAGAGTCCAGGTAGCGGTGTGTCCGTGTAGGGGAATGTCCGTGTATGGGAGTGTCCGTGTACGGGAGTGTCCGTGTACGGGAGTGTCCGGGTAGGGGAGTGTCTAGGTAGGGGAGTATCCAGGTAGGGGAGTATCCAGGTAGGGCCGTGTCCGGGTAGGGGAGTATCCAAGTAGGGGAGTGTGCAGGTAGGTGAGTGTCCGGGTAGTGGACTGTCCGGGTAGGAGAGTGTCCAGGTAGGGGAGTGCCCAGATAGGGGAGTATCCAGGTAGGGGAGTATCCAGGTAGGGGCATGTCCGGGTAGGGGGGTATCCAGGTAGTGGAGTGTCCAGGTTGGAGAGTGTTCAGGTAGGAGAGTGTTCAGGTAGGGGAGTATCCGGGTAGGGGAGTGTCCAGGTAGGAGAGTGTCCAGGTAAGAGAGTGTCCAGGTAGGGGAGCGTCTGGGTACGTGAGTGTCCACGTAGGGGAGTATCCAGGTAGGGGTCTGTCCAGGTAGGAGAATGTCCAGGTAGCGGAGTGTCCATGTAGCGGAGTGTCCAGGTAGGGGAGTGTCCGATAAGGGGAGTGTCCGATAAGGGGAGTGTCCGGGTAGGGGAGTGTATGATTACGGGTGTGTCCGGGTAGAGCAGTGTCCAGGTAGGGGACTGTCCAGGTAGGGGAGTATCCAGGTAGGAGAGTGACCGGGTCGGGGAGTGTCCAGGTAGGAGAGTGTCGAGGTGGGGGTCTGTCCAGGTAGGAGAGTGTCCAGGTAGGGGAGTGTCCGTGTAGGGGAGTCCAGGTAGGAGAATGTCCAGGTAGAGGACTGTCCGAGTAGGGGACTGTCCACATAGGGGTAGTTCAGGAAGGGGAGTGTCCAGGTCGGGGAGTGTCCAGGTAGGGGAGCGTCCGGGTAGGGGAGCGTCCGGGTAGGGGAGGGTCCGGGTAGGGGAGCGTCCGGGTAGGATAGTTACCAGGTCGGAGAGTGTCCAGATAGGGGAGTGTCCAGATAGGGGACTGTCCAGGTAGGGGACTGTCCAGGCAGGGGAGTGTCCAGGTACGGGAGTGTCCTGATAGGGGAGTGTCCAGATAGGGGACTGTCCAGGTAGGGGACTGTCCAGGCAGGGGAGTGTCTGTGTAGGAGAGTGTCCAGGTAGGGGACTGTCCAGGTAGGACACTGTCCAGGTTGAAGACTATCCAGGTAGGGGAGTGTCCAGGTAGGGGATTATTCAGGTTGAGGACTGTCCAGGTAGGGGAGTGTCCAGATATGGGAGTGTTTAGGTAGGAGAATGTCCAGGCAGAAGACTATCCAGGTAGGGGAGTGTCCCGGTAGGGGAGTGTCTGGATAGGGGAGTGTCTGGGTAGGGGAGTGTCTGGGTAGGGGAGTGTCTGGGTAGGGGAGTGTCTGGGTAGGGGAGTGTCTGTGTATGGGAGTGTCCGGGTAGGGGAGTGTCTGGGTTGGGGAGTATCCAGGTAGGGATCTGTCCAGGTAGGAGAGTGTCCAGATAGAGGACTGTCCGGGTAGGGGACTGTCCATGTAGGGGAAGTGTCCAGGTAGGGGCGTGTCTAGGTAGGGGAGTGCCCAGGTAGGGGCGTGTCCAGGTCGGGGAGTGTCTAGGTAGGGGGCTGTCCAGGTGGGGGAGTGTCCGGGTAGGGGAGCGTCCAGGTAGGATAGTGACCAGGTCTGAAAGTGTCCAGATAGGGGACTGTCCTGGTAGGGGAGTGTCCAGGTAGGGGAGTGTCCAGGTAGGGGAGCATCCAGATAGGAGAGTGTCCAGGTAGGGGTAGTCCAGGTAGTGGAGTGTCCAGGTAGAGGACTATCCAGGTAGGGGACTGTCCAGGCAGGGGAGTGTCCAGGTTGAGGACTGTCCAGGTAGGGGAGTGTCCAGATATGGGACTGTCCAGGTAGGAGAGTGTCCAGGTAGTGGACTCTCCAGGTAGGACAGTATCCAGGTAGAGCACTGTCCAGGTAGGGGAATGTCCAGGTAGGAGAGTGTCCGATAAGGGGAGTGTCCGGGTGCGGGAGTGTTCTGTTACTGGTGTGTCCGGGTAGAGGAGTGTCCAGATAGGAGAGTGTCCAGGTAGGAGAGTGTCCAGGTAAGGAAGTGTCCGGGTAGGGGAGTGTCCAGGTAGGGGAGTGTCCACATAGGGGAGTATCCAAGTAGGGGAGAGTCCTGGTAGGTGAGTATCGAGGTAGAGGAGTGTCCAGGTCAGGGACATGCCAGGTAGGGAAGTGTCCAGGTAGGGGTGTGTCCGGGTAGGGGTGTGTCCAGATAGTGGAGTGTCCAGGTAGGGGAGCGTCCGATACGGGGAGTGTCGGAACAGGGGTATCCGGTCACGGCAGTGTCCAGGTAGGAGACTGTCCAGGTAGAGGACTGTCCACGTCCGGCAGTCTCCAGCTAGGGGAGTGTCCAGGTTGGAGAGTGTCCGAGTAGGGGACTGTCCGGGTAGGAGAGTGGCCAGGTGAGGGTGTGACCAGGCAGGGGAGTGTCCCGGGCAGAGAGTGTCCAGGTAGGGGAGCATCCAGGTAGGAGAATGTCCAGGTAGGAGAGTGTCCAGGTAGGGGAGTGTCCCGGTAGGGGAGAGTCCAGGTAGCGGTGTGTCCGTGTAGGGGAATGTCCGTGTATGGGAGTGTCCGTGTACGGGAGTGTCCGGGTAGGGGAGTGTCTAGGTAGGGGAGTATCCAGGTAGGGGAGTATCCAGGTAGGGCCGTGTCCGGGTAGGGGAGTATCCAAGTAGGGGAGTGTGCAGGTAGGTGAGTGTCCGGGTAGTGGACTGTCCGGGTAGGAGAGTGTCCAGGTAGGGGAGTGCCCAGATAGGGGAGTATCCAGGTAGGGGAGTATCCAGGTAGGGGCATGTCCGGGTAGGGGGGTATCCAGGTAGTGGAGTGTCCAGGTTGGAGAGTGTTCAGGTAGGAGAGTGTTCAGGTAGGGGAGTATCCGGGTAGGGGAGTGTCCAGGTAGGAGAGTGTCCAGGTAAGAGAGTGTCCAGGTAGGGGAGCGTCTGGGTACGTGAGTGTCCACGTAGGGGAGTATCCAGGTAGGGGTCTGTCCAGGTAGGAGAATGTCCAGGTAGCGGAGTGTCCATGTAGCGGAGTGTCCAGGTAGGGGAGTGTCCGATAAGGGGAGTGTCCGGGTAGGGGAGTGTATGATTACGGGTGTGTCCGGGTAGAGCAGTGTCCAGGTAGGGGACTGTCCAGGTAGGGGAGTGTCCAGGTAGGGGACTGTCCAGGTAGGGGAGTGTCCAGGTAGGGGACTGTCCAGGTAGGGGACTGTCCAGGTAGGGGAGTGTCCAGGTAGGAGAGTGACCGGGTCGGGGAGTGTCCAGGTAGGAGAGTGTCGAGGTGGGGGTCTGTCCAGGTAGGAGAGTGTCCAGGTAGGGGAGTGTCCGTGTAGGGGAGTCCAGGTAGGAGAATGTCCAGGTAGAGGACTGTCCGAGTAGGGGACTGTCCACATAGGGGTAGTTCAGGAAGGGGAGTGTCCAGGTCGGGGAGTGTCCAGGTAGGGGAGCGTCCGGGTAGGGGAGCGTCCGGGTAGGGGAGGGTCCGGGTAGGGGAGCGTCCGGGTAGGATAGTTACCAGGTCGGAGAGTGTCCAGATAGGGGAGTGTCCAGATAGGGGACTGTCCAGGTAGGGGACTGTCCAGGCAGGGGAGTGTCCAGGTACGGGAGTGTCCTGATAGGGGAGTGTCTGTGTAGGAGAGTGTCCAGGTAGGGGACTGTCCAGGTAGGGGATTATTCAGGTTGAGGACTGTCCAGGTAGGGGAGTGTCCAGATATGGGAGTGTTTAGGTAGGAGAATGTCCAGGTAGGACAGTATCCAGGTAGAGGACTGTCCAGGTAGGGGAGTGTCTGATAAGGGGAGTGTCTGGGTGCGGGAGTGTTCTGTTACTGGTGTGTCCGGGTAGAGTGTCCAGGTAGGAGAGTGTCCAGGTAGGAAAGTGTCCGATAAGGGGAGTGTCCGGGTACGGGAGTGTACGGTTATGGGTATCTCCGGGTAGAGCAGTGTCCAGGTAGGGGACTGTCCAGGTAGGGGAGTGTCCAGGTATGGGAGTGTCCAGTTAGGGGACAGTCCAGGTAAGGGAGTGCCCGGGTAGGGGAGTGTCCAGGTAGGGGAGTGTCCACGTAGGGGAGTATCCAGGTAGGGGAGATTCCTGGTAGGTGAGTATCGAGGTAGGGGAGTGTCCAGGTCAGGGACATGCCAGGTAGGGGAGTGTTCAGGTAGGGGTGTGTCCGGGTAGGGGAGTGTCCATATAGTGGAGTGTCCAGGTAGGGGATTGTCCGATACGGGGAGTGTCCGTAACAGGGGTGTCTGGGCACGGGAGTGTCCGGGTAGGGGAGTGTCCAGGTAGGGGACTGTCCAGATAGGGGATTGTTCAGGTAGAGGACTGTCCACGTCCGGCAGTGTCCAGGTAGGGGAGTGTCCAGGTAGGAGAGTGTCCAGGTAGGAGAGTGTCCAGGTAGGGGACTGTCCTGGTAGGGGACTGTCCTGGTAGGGGACTGTCCAGGTAGAGGACTGTCCAGGTAGGGGAGTGTCCGGGGAGAGGACTGCCCAGGTAGGGGACTGTCCAGGTAGAGGACTGTCCAGGTAGGGGAGTGTCCGGGGAGAGGACTGTCCAGGTAGGGGAGTGTCCGGGGAGAGGACTGCCCAGGTAGTGGAGTGTCCAGGTAGGGGGTTGTCCAGGTAGGGGAGTATCCAGGTAGAGGACTGTCCAGGTAGGGGAGTGTCCAGGTAGGGGAGTATCCAGGTAGAGGACTGTCCAGGTAGAGAACTGTCCAGGTAGGGGGGTGTCCAGGTAGGGGAGTATCCAGGTAGGGGCGTGTCCAGGTAGGGGACTGTCCAGCTAGGGGACTGTCCAGCTAGTGGGGTGTCCAGGTAGGGGAGTATCCAGGTAGGGGAGTGTCCAGGTAGGGAGGTGTCCAGGTAGGAGAGTATCCAGGTAGGGGAGTGTCCAGGCAGGGGACTGTCCAGGTAGGCGAGTGTCCGGGTAGAGGACTGTCCAGGTAGGCGAGTGTCCAGGTAGGGGAGTGTCCAGGCAGGGGAGTGTCCAGGTAGGGGAGTGTCCGGGTAGGGGACTGTCCGGTTAGGGGAGTGTCTGGGTAGTGGAGTGTCCAGGTGGGGGAGTGTCCAGGTGGGGGAGTGTCCAGGTGGGAGAGTGTCCAGGTAGTGGAGTGTCCAGGTAGTGGAGTGTCCTGGTGGGGGAGTGTCCAGGAAGGGGATTCCCCAGGTGGGCGAATGTCCGGGTAGGGGAGTGTCCGGGTACCTACCCCCCTACCTGGACAGTCCTCTACCTGGACACCCCCCTACCTGGACACCCCCCTACCTGGACACTCCCCTACCTGGACACCCCCCTACCTGGACACTTCTCTACCTGGACACCCCCCTACCTGGACACCCCCCTACCTGGACACTCCTCTACCTGGATACTCCCCTACCTGGACACCCCACTACCTGGATTGTCCCCTACCTGGACACTCCCCTACCTGGGTAGTGGAGTATCCAGGTAGGGGAGTGTCCAGGTGGGGGAGTGTCCAGGTGGGGGAATGTCCGGGTAGGGGAGTGTCCAGGTAGGGGACTGTCCAGTTAGCGGAGTGTCCGGGTAGGAGAGTGTCTGGGTAGTGGTCTGTCCAGGTAGTGGAGTGTCCACGTAGGGGATTGTCCAGGTTGGGGAGTGTCCGGGCGGGAGAGTGTCCAGGTAGTGGAGTGTCCAGGTAGGGTAGCAATTGAGTAGTGGATCAGGGTGTATTTGGATACTCAACCATCTAGATTAGGGGATAGTCAGGTAGCAAACTGTTTGGACAGGGATATAGATGGACTGTGGCCTGCCCCTACAGGGGATTGTACAGACAGTCATTGGTCAAAATAAGGGTTTGGGACAGTCTGGACAGGGACCTTTTGGATAGGGATCTGTTTAGATTAGGAATTGTTCTGTATCGGGAACTACCAAGGTAGGGAACTGTCCTAGATAGGGGACTGTTCGGGTAAGGGCTTTCCGGATATGCAACTGTGCTGGATAAGTTATTGTCCTTGTCCGGGACTGTCTGGATATGGAGCTGATCCGGATAGAGGACTGTCTGTCTATGGAACTGTACCAGATAGAGGACTGTCCGGATATGGAACTGCCCCGAATAGGGGACTGTCCGAATATGGAACTGTCCGGAATAGAGGACTGTCTGTCTATGGAATGTACCAGATAGGGGACTGTCCGGATATGGAACTGTCCCGGATAGGAGACTGTCTAGATGTAGAACAGTCCGGGATAGAGGACAGTCTGACTATGGAACTGTCCCGGATAGGGGAGTATCAGATATGGAACTGTCCCAGATAGGGGATTCTCCAGATATGGAATTGTCCAGGATAGAGGACTGTCTGTCTATGGAACTGTACCAGATAGGGGACTGTCCGGATATGGAACTGTCCCGGATAGGAGACTGTCTAGATGTAGAACAGTCCGGGATAGAGGACATTCTGGACCAGTGGTGCTGCAAGAGCACAGCAATTCAGGCAGCATCTGAGGACAGAGGACAGTCTGACTATGGAACTGTCCCGGATAGGGGATTCTCCAGATATGGATTTGTCCAGGATAGAGGACTGTCTGACTATGGAACTGTCCTGGATAGGGGATTCTCCAGATATGGATTTGTCCAGGATAGAGGACTGTCTGACTATGGAACTGTCCTGGATAGGGGACTGTCCAGATATGGAACTGCCCCGAATAGTGGACTGTCCAGATATGGAACTGTCCGGAATAGAGGACTGTCTGGTTATGGAACTGTCCCTGATAGGGGACTGTCCAGATATGAAAATGGCCCAGATAGGGGATCTCCGGATATGGAACTGTCCCGGATAGCGGACTGTCTGGATATGGAACTGTACCAGATAGGGGACTGTCCGGATATGGAACTGTCCGGAATAGAGGACTGTCTGACTATGGAACTGTCCCGGATAGAGGACTGTCTGACTGTGGAACTGTCTCGGATAGGGAACTGTCCGGAATAGAGGACTGTCTGGATATGGAACTGTACCAGATAGGGAACTGTCCGGATATGGAACTGTCCCGGATAGAGGACTGTCTGGATATGGAACTGTCCAGAATAGAGGACTGTCTGGATATGGAACTGTCCGGAATAGAGGACTGTCTGGTTATGGAACTGTCCCTGATAGGGGACTGTCCAGATATGGAACTGTCCCGGGGAGGGAACTGTCAGGATATGGAAATGTCCTGGATAGGGTATTGTCCGGATATGGAACTGTCCAGGGTAGGGACTATCCAGACATGGAACTGTACCAGATAGGGGACTGTCCGGACATGGAACTGTCCCGGATAAGGGACTATCCAGACATGGAATTGTATGAGATAGCGGACTGTCCAAATAAGAAAATGTCCTGGATAGGAGATTGTTCGGATGTAGAACCGTCCGAAATAAGCAACTGTACGGATATGGAACTGTCCCAATAGGGGACTGTCTGGACATGGAACAGTCCCAGAATGGAACCGTCCGGATATGGAAATATGAGGGAGTGCTGCACTGAGGGAGAGGCTGCATTGAGGGAAAGGCTAATTAGATTAGATTCCCTACAGTGTGGAAACACGCCCTTTGGCCCAACGAGTCCACACCGACTCTCCGAAGAGTAACCCCCGCCCCCACCCCTCTGTCTAATGCACCTAACAATTATGGTCAATTTAGCATGGCCAATTCACCTGACCTGCACAATTTTGGACTGTGGGAGTAAACTCCACACAGACAGTCACCCAAGGCTGGAATCGAACCTGGGGCACAGGCGCTGTAAGGTGGCAGTGCTAACCACTGAGCCACCATGCCGCCCAAAGACTGCACTGAGTGAGAGGCTGCACTGAGGGAGAGGCTGCACTGAGGGAGGGGCTGCACCGAGGAAGAGAGTGCACCGAGGGAGAGACTGCACTGGGGGAGAGACTGCACTGGGGGAGAGACTGCACCGAGGGAGAGGCTGCACTGAGGGAGAGGCTGCACTGAGGGAGAGGCTGCACTGAGGGAGAGGCTGCACTGAGGGAGAGGCTGCACCGAGGGAGAGGCTGCACCGAGGGAGAGACTGCACCGAGGGAGAGGCTACATCGAGGGAGAGACTACATCGAGGGAGAGGCTGCACCGAGGGAGAGGCTGCACCGAGGGAGAGACTGCACCGAGGGAGAGGCTGCACCGAGGGAGAGACTGCACTGAGGGAGATTCTGGATTAGTGGTGCTGGAAGAGCACAGCAATTCAGGCAGCATCCGGGGAGCAGTAAAATTGACGTTTTGGGCAAAAGCCCTTCATCAGGAATAAAGGCAGAGAGCCTGAAGAGTGGAGAGATAAGCTAGAGGAGGGTGGGGGTGGGGAGAAAGTAGCATAGAGTACAATAGGTGAGTGGGGGAGGGGATGAAGGTGATAGGTTGGGGGCGGGGGTAGGGTGGAAAAGAAGATAGGCAGGTAGGACAAGTCATGGGGACAGTGCTGAGCTGGAAGTTTGGAACTAGGATGAGGTGGGGGAAGGGGAAATGAGGAAGCTGTTGAAGTCCACATTGATGCCCTGGGGTTGAAGTGTTCCAAGGTGGAAGATGAGACGTTCTTCCTCCAGGCGTCTGGTGGTGAGGGAGCGGCAGTGAAGGAGGCCCAGGACCTCCATGTCCTCGGCAGAGTGGGAGGGGGAGTTGAAATGTTGGGCCACAGGGCGGTGTGGTTGATTGGTGCGGGTGTCCCGGAGATGTTCCCTAAAGTGCTCTGCTAGGAGGCGTCCAGTCTCCCCAATGTAGAGGAGACCGCATCAGGAGCAACGGATACAATAAATGATATTAGTGGATGTGCAGGTAAAACTTTGATGGATGTGGAAGGCTCCTTTAGGGCCTTGGATGGAGGTGAGGGAGGAGGTGTGGGCGCAGGTTTTGCAATTCCTGCGATGGCAGGGGAAGGTGCCAGGATGGGAGGGTGGGTTGTAGGGGGCGTGGACCTGACCAGGTAGTCCCGGAGGGAACAGTCTTTGCAGAAGGCGGAAATGGGTGGGGAGGGAAATATATCCCTGGTGGTGGGGTCTGTTTGGAGGTGGCGGAAACGTCTGCGGATGATTTGGTTTATGCGAAGGTTGGTAGGGTGGAAGGTGAGCACCAGGGGCGTTCTGTCCTTGTTACGGTTAGAAAGGTGGGGTCTGAGGGCGGAGGTGTAGGATGTGGATGAGATGCGGTTGGAGGGCATCTTTAACCACGTGGGAAGGGAAATTGCGGTCTCTAAAGAAGGAGGCCATCTGGTGTGTTCTGCGGTGGAACTGGTCCTCCTGGGAGCAGGTACGGCGGAGGCGGAGGAATTGGGAATACGGGATGGCATTTTTGCAAGAGGTAGGGTGGGAAGAGGTGTAATCCAGGTAGCTGTGGGAGTCGGTGGGTTTGTAAAAAATGTCAAGTCGGTCATCATTAATGGAGATGGAGAGGTCCAGGAAGGGGAGGGAGGTGTCAGAGGTGGTCCAGGTAAATTTAAGGTCAGGGTGGAATGTGTTAGTGAAGTTGATGAATTGCTCAACCTTCTCACGGGAGCACGAGGTGGCGCCAATGCAGTCATCAATGTAGCGGAGGAAGAGGTGGGGAGTGGTGCCGGAGTAATTGTGGAAGATCGACTGTTCTACGTAGCCAACAAAGAGACAGGCATAGCTGGGGCCCATACTTGTGCCCATGGCTACCCCTTTGGTCTGGAGGAAGTGGGAGGATTCAAAGGAGAAATTATTAAGGGTGAGGACCAGTTCGGCCAAACGAATGTGTGTGTCGGTGGAAAGGTACTGTTGGGGACGTCGGGAGAAAAAAAAACGTAGGGCTTGGAGGTCCTGGTCTGCCTCTGTCCCACTCTGCCGAGGACATGGAGGTCCTGGGCCTCCTTCACCGCCGCTCCCTCACCACCAGACGCCTGGAGGAAGAACGCCTCATCTTCCGCCTCAGAACACTTCAACCCCAGGGCATCAATGTGGACTTCACCAGTTTCCTCATTTCCCCTTCCCCCACCTCACCCCAGTTCCAAACTTCCAGCTCAGCACTGCCCCCATGACCTGTCCTATCTGCCTATCTTCTTTTCCACCTATCCACTCCACCCCCCCCGCCCCCAACCTATCACCTTCATCCCGTCCCCCACTCATCTATTGTACTCTATGCTACTTTCTCCCCACCCCCACCCTCCTCTAGCTTATCTCTCCACGCTTCAGACACTCTGCCTTTATTCCTGATGAAGGGCTTTTCCAGCTCCGCGGATGCTGCCTGAACTGCTGTGCTCTTCCAGCACCACTAATCCAGAATCTGGTTTCCAGCATCTGCAGTCATTGTTTTTACCCTGCACTGAGGGAGAGGCTGCACCGAGGGAGAGGCTGCACCGAGGGAGAGGCTGCACCGAGGGAAAGGCTGCACCGAGGGAGAGGCTGCACCGAGGGAGAGGCTGCATCGAGGGAGAGACTGCATCGAGGGAGAGACTGCATCGAGGGAGAGACTGCATCGAGGGAGAGACTGCACCGAGGGAGAGAGTGCACTGAGGGAGAGACTGCATCGAGGGAGAGACTGCATCGAGGGAGAGGCTGCACCGAGGGAGAGGCTGCACCGAGGGAGAGGCTGCATCGAGGGAGAGACTGCACCGTGGGAGAGACTGCACCGAGGGAGAGACTGCACCGAGGGAGAGACTGCATCGAGGGAGAGACTGCACCGAGGGAGAGACTGCACCGTGGGAGAGACTGCACCGAGGGAGAGACTGCACCGAGGGAGAGACTGCATCGAGGGAGAGACTGCATCGAGGGAGAGACTGCATCGAGGGAGAGACTGCACCGAGGGAGAGAGTGCACTGAGGGAGAGACTGCATCGAGGGAGAGACTGCATCGAGGGAGAGGCTGCACCGAGGGAGAGGCTGCACCGAGGGAGAGGCTGCACCGAGGGAGAGACTGCACCGAGGGAGAGACTACACCCAGGGAGAGACTGCACCGAGGGAGAGACTGCACCGAGGGAGAGACTGCACCGTGGGAGAGACTGCACCGTGGGAGAGACTGAATCGAGGGAGAGACTGCACCGAGGGAGAGACTGCATTGAGGGAGAGACTGCACCGAGGGAGAGACTGCACCGAGGGAGAGACTGCACCGAGGGAGAGACTGCACCGTGGGAGAGACTGCACCGAGGGAGAGACTGCACCGAGGGAGAGACTGCACCGCGGGAGAGGTTGCACCGAGGGAGAGGTTGCACCGAGGGAGAGACTGCACCGAGGGAGAGGCTGCAGCGCGGGAGAGGCTGCACCGAGGGAGAGACTGCACCGTGGGAGAGGCTGCACCGAGGGAGAGACTGCACCGAGGGAGAGGCTGCAGCGCGGGAGAGGCTGCACCGAGGGAGAGACTGCACCGTGGGAGAGGCTGCACCGAGGGAGAGACTGCACCGTGGGAGAGGCTGCACCGTGGGAGAGGCTGCACCGAGGGAGAGACTGCACTGGGGGAGAGACTGCACTGGGGGGGTGCTGCACTGAGGGAGAGACTGCACTGAGGGAGAGACTGCACCGAGGGAGAGACTGCACCGAGGAAGAGACTGCACTGGGGGAGAGACTGCACTGGGGGGGTGCTGCACTGAGGGAGAGACTGCACTGAGGGAGAGACTGCACCGAGGGAGAGACTGCAGCGAGGGAGAGGCTGCACCGAGGGAGAGGCTGCACCGCGGGAGAGGCTGCACCGCGGGAGAGGCTGCACTGTGGGAGAGGCTGCACCGAGGGAGAGACTGCACTGGGGGAGAGGCTGCACCGTGGGAGAGGCTGCACCGTGGGAGAGACTGCACTGAGGGAGAGACTGCACTGAGGGAGAGACTGCACCGAGGGAGAGACTGCACTGTGGGAGAGACTGCACTGGGGGGGTGCTGCACTGAGGGAGAGACTGCACTGAGGGAGAGACTGCACTGGGGGAGAGACTGCACTGAGGGAGAGACTGCACTGAGGGAGAGACTGCACTGAGGGAGAGACTGCACTGGGGGAGAGACTGCACTGAGGGGGTGCTGCACTGAGGGAGAGACTGCACTGAGGGAGAGGCTGCACTGAGGGAGAGACTGCACCGAGGGAGAGACTGCACTGTGGGAGAGACTGCACTGGGGGGGTGCTGCACTGAGGGAGAGGCTGCACCGAGGGAGAGACTGCACCGAGGGAGAGACTGCACCGAGGGAGAGACTGCACCGAGGGAGAGACTGCACCGAGGGAGAGGCTGCACTGAGGGAGAGGCTACACTGTGGGAGAGACTGCACTGAGGGAGAGGCTACACTGAGGGTGAGGCTGCACTGAGGGAGAGACTGCACTGAGGGAGAGGCTACACTGAGGGAGAGACTGCACTGAGGGAGAGGCTACACTGAGGGAGAGATCGTACTGCAGAAGAGGATGCTCTGAGGAAGGGGCTGTATTAAAGGAAGGGGCTGAATTGAGGAAGGGGCTGTATTAAAGGAGGGGCTGAATTGAGGAACGGGCTGTATTAAGGGAGAGGCTGCACTGAGGGTGCACTAGAAAGTGCCACTGTTCTGTCTCCCTTTGACCAAAGAGTAAGAGTTTGTTTAGTGGGAACACTGTTCCTTGGACATTACCTTCCAAACCCATAACCACTTCCATCTTGAAGGACAAGCACAACGGATACATGTGAACACCATCCCCTGCAAGTTCCTCTCCAAGGCACTTGCCATCCCGACTTGGAAATATATCTCCGTTCTTAGAGTGTCACTGGGTCAATTCCCTCTCTAAGTGCACTGTGGGTCTACCTACAGCACATAGACTGTCGTGATTTAAAAAGGTTAGTTCATCACGACTGTCTCAAGGGAAACGAGAGACCAGCAATAAGTGCTTCCCAGCCAGTGGTGCCAACATCTGACGACAGATTAAAAATCAGCTGGACTAGAACATGGAGAATCTGATTAATGGTTACAAGCAGGAACTATCGACTTTGATCAATCCAAGATATAAAACTTGGGAATCTGAAGGGAAAAGGCAAAGTTGCCGAGAGAAACAATGTTTTGTGTAAAGTTTTGTGTCAGGAACGAGCAGAGAAAATAATAATTGCAAATGAACATGAGCAACAAACACTGCTTCAGGGGAAAATAATTAAAAAGTCGAAAGTAAAGATGGGGTACACAGCCTGGAAGCAAAGATCGATAAAATAATGGACTCAAATGGGAAAAATAGAGTTTGATCTCGCTGTCATCAGAGAGGCATCGTTACAAAGGCCCAAGGTCAGGAAATAGGTATTCCTGAATGCCTGACTTTGAGAAAACTCAGGCAAAATGGCAGCAGAGGTGGGACAGCCCAGATAATAAAGCATCAAAGGCCGTAGAGGGAAAGGATCTTAGATCAGCAAATGAAGAATTAGGGTGCATTGTGTGTGGAGCTAAGATAAACATAGAGCAGGAGATACTGGGAACAGGGTTGTAATTTGTAGCTTGCTGACAGTAATCAGCACTGGACAGAGCTCAACTCAGAACTGTCGAGGAAAACGTAACACGGACAACATAATAATTGTGGGGGACTTTAATCTTTATATACAGCCGGCAAACAAAATTGGCTTTAAGAACCCAGGACTGCATCCAAAGACAGTTTTCAAGAACAGTATGTTCAGCAGCCAATAAGGAAAAGATTATATTAGTGGGACAGGGTTCATTAGCAATGTCATAGTTAAAGATCCACTGGGCAAGAGTGACCATAATGTGTTGGAATTTCACACTAAGTTTGACAGGGATGAGATCAATATCAAAATCAATTCTTAAATTTAGACATAGCCTGTCCCAAAGGCACAAAGGTTGATTTGGTATTAGATTTTTAAAAAGCATTACGGAGTACAGGAAACATTTAGAGAAATAATTTACAATTCTTCGCAACGTGTATTGCTCTGAGGAATAAAGACTCCACAGGTCATTATTATGACATGGATTCTGTATTTGGTTAATAGACAGAAAACAGGAAGTAGAATAGATTGGTCACTTTTGGAATGATTTAATAATCTGCAGGAGCTGGACCTCAGTTATTTATAAAACTCATCAGTGATTTAGAGGAGTTCAGTTTACTTAAAATCGAGAGCCAAAAGCATCTATCAGAAGGATATAAAGGGGTTATAGATAGATTAAGTGATTGAATAAGATGGTAGCAGATGGAAAATAACATGGAGAGGTGTAAAATTACCCATTTTAGTAGGAAGAATATAAAATCAGAGGTGAGAGACTAGTAAATGATTGTATAATGAGGATTTGAAGTCTGCATACATAAATTATAGAAAGACAAAAGGTTATTACAGAAAAACCGAATTGTAAATGCAATTGTAAATGTTATTGCAAAGGGTTTGGACTATGAAAATATACAAAAAAAAGCAATTAGATAGAGCTTTTTTCAGACCTCACCTTGAGTGCTGTGTACAGATGTGGTCTCCTATGCTTGATGTGGGATGTACTGATCTTGGAGGGGGTTCCAACAAGCCCTCATTACGTTGTTTCCTAAAATGAGAGAAGATTCAGTTGCTTCTGTTCCTAAGGCTCTTGTGTATTTGAGGTGACGCTAGATGCAAATGATCAGATATGGAGTCCCTCTGGGTAACGTTCACCTCACATTGCAGCATACTGTAAACAGTATCCATAAACCTGTTCCAGGTGAGTAAAATGGAGGGCAGGGAGCACTGTGACATTAATAACGAGGAAGGTTGTGACATCTGTCTTGTTGTATTGTGTGAGGTGATATATGGTAATAATGCTGGTGTTGAAAGGCACCCGAACATAAGGCCAGCTTGTTCTCCAGTATTGTCAGGGAAGAGAATAATCCACTTCCTCCAGACAAGCCAAAGTTGAAACCATTGCGGTTGACCTATCATTTATTCCAAGGTGCACGGTTCCAAGCCACTCAGTTGTACATTAATAAGGTATCTCTTTAAATCAATTTGTTCAAAGTGGGACTTGTTCCCAGGCCTCCTGGCTCACTGCTAGGGACACAACCACTGCACCACTAGGGCTCCCATACTCAGCCTCTCAAAGAGGTGGTCATTTCGAGGTGCTACCTCATCAATGGGGAAGGACATTGGTGCGGTCACTTTTGGAGTGCTGCATACAATTCTGGTTGCCCTCCTCTTGGAAGGATATTATTAAATTGGGGAGGGTTGTTTCTGTCAGCCTGAGTATTTGATCAAGATGCTAACGTGGACCTGTGTTTAACTCGGTCTATCTTTATCCAGCTGCTTAATCTCCAGTCCATCTCAACATCCTGGTAAATCTCCTCTGCACCCTCTCCAACATCCCTCCAATACAGTGGATTCTAAAACTACACAAATGCTCTAGGTGTGGCCTAACTGATGTTTTATACAGTTCCAGCAATGTTTTATACAGTTCCTCCCCACTCTTAAACTCTATGCCTTGGCTAATGAAGGCAAATATCCCATGCGCCTTCTTAACCACTTTATCTATCTGTCTTGATACCTTCAGGGACTGGTGTCCATGCACACCAAGGGACCGTCAACCCTTCTCAAGGTCCTACTCATCATGTACAGGTAGGATTTCACCTGTCTTTATAGTTTGCCTGCTCTGCTTCTCACCCTCTGTGCTCAGTCTAGTTGCACTAACCTGGCCGCAGGTCAGAAACTCAGTGACATTTTGATGTTTACATTTACAATGGTGTTGCTGATTGGGAAAACAACTATGCAGCTTCTTCTTTTGGATGGACAAGAAAACAAGGAGGCTATTTAGTCCATTCTCTCTGTACTGCTATTCAGTTACGTTATGGATTTTCTGGACCTTTAACTCATTTACCTGGCTTTGAATTCTTCTCCATCTACTGCAGCTCCAACATCACTCAAGAAGCTTGACATCATCCAGACCAAAGCAGCACAAGCATCCACTCCCTCCACCCACTGACACTCAGTAACGGCACTCTGAGTCCAATGACATAGGCCGGTTCTCTTTGCGTAGCTCCACTTGGGGCATTTTAGCACCAGGTCAGGTTCATCCAACTCTGCCTCTGATATGGGCAGCATGTAATACTCAGTAGCTCGCCTCTAGTGCCCAGAGCATCTCGGAAGAAATTCATTCTCTTCTTCCACTGGAAAAGGTGTCAAGGCAGCGACATCTGCCAGGTCCAATTCAGATTCCGCGGTATCTCCAATGTGTGACGGACAAGGAGAACCCACAGGTTCTGGAATAGTCGGAAAAGTAGTCGAGGAGACGGGCAGGTTTTGCTCCTTCACTGTTTGCAGTTTGCAGCTGTCATATGGTCATATTGCACCCACCCAAATTCTGTACGTCACTGGACCTGACCTTGCATCGAACATGGCACTTATCAGTCCAGGGCCATTCCCATGGTTCCTACACCAACTTCATCCTCTGAAGTAAACTGTCTCTCTCACTTGGCAGAACGTTGTGTCTGGCATTAGGTTTCTGATGCTGTTTCACACCCACCCCCAGGTCCGGGAAGATCAGATTTAACCTGGTGCAGCGTCTTCTTCCCATTGGCAACTCTGCTGGAGCTATCCCTGAAGTTGCATGAGGGCTGGTCCTATAATCAGGCAGGAGCCGGGACAGTTTGCAACCTAGTGAAACTGTAGGCTGATTCTTTAAGCCTGTCTTCAAAGTTTGGACTGCTCTTTCTGCCAGACCATTGGATGGTAGATGATAAGGAGCTGTCCTTATGTGTTGAATACCATTTGACTTTAGGAAATACTCAAATTCCATCTGCGTATTGCAAAAGGCGTTCACAGTTTTTCTATTGTCATCCCTGTGTTTGATGAATGAACTCTGTGCGCATCCAGCCATTTTGAGTCGGCGTCTACAATGACTAAGAATGTTGAGCCCATGAAAGGATAGGCATAGTCGATGTGTAACCGAGCCCAAGATTATTCCCATGAATGTGGGGGAGCTGCCGGTGCTTTGGGCACTGTCCCATCAATGTAGCTATGACTGCATCCAATTCTGGTCAGCAGACATAAAGTCTCACCAGTATCTTCAATTTGGAAACCCCTGAAGCTCAGCCAGTATCTGGCAGTGATCTTTGCTCGGACAAGCACTCTTGTTCCCCATAATAATATGCTGTCCTCTGCTGTGATCTGGTCACTCTGAGTCCAAAAAGTTTCAATTCTGATTGTGACGGCCCTTCGGTCTCCCGCATCACTAGCAATTCTTTCAATTTGGCCAGGACTGGATCTTACTGCATCCAAAGTCTTGTATTGTCAGCTAGACTATTATGGACTTCCAGAGGCAGTATCACCAGTGGTGCATCTGTCAGCAGGGGGCAGTTCAATGCATCCCCATGTGCTACTTGGCCACCTGGGGCTGATGTTCCAACTTGTAATGATGCACACTTTGTATTAGAGCTCACTGCTGAATTTGGGCTGACACCATGGGCAGCATAGCCTTGTTCTCTTCAAGTAAACCTAGCAGGGGTGGGTGGGGTGGGGAGGCGGGGTCTGTTATTACAAATAAAGGTATTGGTGGAACTTTCTGATTCCAAATATGACCACCATACCCTCCTCTGGGTGTATTTATGCTCTGCTTTAGCCAAAGTCCTGGATGGATATGCTATTAGATATTTCTCTCCATCTATGAGCTAATGCAACCCCAATGCCATAGTGGGAGGCTTTGCAGGTCAATACCAGATCCTACTTGGGATCCTAATGTGCCAATAACTTACAGGATGATAGCTATTTCTTCACTTCCCTGAAGGCTAAGGCTTGACTACGTGACCATTTCCAAGGCTGATCCTTTTTTTAAGAGTTGACACAAAAGGGCCAGGTTGAAGGCCTGGTTATGTATGAACTTTCCATAATAATTCACCAGCCCAAGGAAAGACCTAAGCTCCAGTACGGACATGGGAGCCAGGGCACATTTGATCACCCCCACTTTATCTTCCAATGGGTATAACCCGATCTTGTCGACTCTTGTCACCCAAGTAGGTCATCTGGGGTGTGTGGAACACACATGTTTCCCTTCTAAGGCATACCCCAACCTGTAAGAAACACCTAAGGACAATGACTGAGTTCTCTAAGAACTTCTTATTGGTCTTCCCTGTTATTAGCACATCGTCGTGATAAATGGTGACCTAGGGTAGACCTTATAAAATGTTCTCCATCGTCTGCTGAAAAATTGTACAGGCTGATGATACCCCAAATGGCAGTCTTGTATATCGGTACAAACCCTTATGAATATTAATTGTAGCATTCCTCGGAGAATCCTCATCTAACTGCAATTGCAAATTAGCATGGCCCAGGTCCAGCTTCATGAAGGACAGCATCCTGCCAGCTTTGCGTACAGATCCTTCTGGTATTTACCCAGCTGCAAGAAGCAGTTTACTGTTTGTTTAAAATCCCACAAAGGTGAACTGACCTGTCAGACTTCATAACGTGGTGGATCTGGTGCTGCCCATTCTGCAAACTGTACTGGCTTGATGATCCCTTCGCTTCCCAGCCTTCCGATTTCTCCCTCTACCTCTGCCCACAAAGCAAATGGCACTGGGTCGGCTTTGAAGAATCGTGGACTTGCTTCCTGCTCAACATGCAAGGCAGCCTTTGACAGTCCTTAGACCTTCCTGAAAAGTTTCCAAGTAATTAATTGATTAGGACTTTACTCAGGCAGCCATTTTCTAATCAAAAAATGTTGAGCCGATCAAGGTGAACCTTTCGCAACCAACTTCACCCCATCAGGCTTGGGCCCAAGCCATTTACTACAATCAGTGGGAACTGAACCAACTGCTTCTCTTAAGAGACCAGAACTGAAGTTGTACATTTAATCTGTAAACGTTCCCTGGTATACATTCTCAGTCTAGACAAGGACCTACACAAACATAGGAGAGTTTGAGTCCAGAGCAAAACTATGGCTGAAATGACTGCACCTGTATCAACCTCCATTAGAACTGGCTGACCATTTAACCAAACGTTTATTCTAACTGATTTTGATTTGGACGTTGCTAAGCAATTTACCTGTTCCAAATCAGCTATAGATGGACTTTCCAGAGTGTGCACACTCCTCGATACTGGCCTCAGGGTTCTCTTCCTCAATTTAGGTCGAATGGGAGTATTACCGTCCTGAGTCTGCCTACAACGGCTTGTCAGCCTGAATCCTGAAGAAAGTTTTAACCATTTGGCCGAGGCTTGGCTTTGTTGTGGGGTTTTGCTGTGGGCTGACCTAGAGTCCCTCTGTTCAGGATATGCCCTGAGTGAGGCTGTGCAATTGTCTTCACTCAAGTGGTGTTCCCCAACCACAGTCAGACCGGCGAGGGTGTCCATTTCCATCAGAATAGCCTACAACGCAAATGCTCCACTTGCCGCATTCTCCAATGACAAAGCCAGTTGTTGTGCCTGTTTGAAATCAAATTGGGCTTTAGCTAGTGGACACTTTTGCATGGTTGCATCATCAATCCCACATACCAAATGGTCTCTCAGCATCTCATTAGGGGTTAAATCAAAGTTGCATGATGTCTTAACCACCTCAAAAATCCCAATATAGATTCCACTGATTCTCAAATTGCTGAGGAAAACTGATAGCATCTCAGAATTACAGGCAGTTTGGGGTCATAATATTCCCAAATCTATCAACTAAATCTATCAACCTTTGAAACTCCTGGTGCCTCAGGAAAAGTTAGCCTCCTAATAACCAAAAAAGCTGCATGTCCACAAGCAGTCAGGAGAATTACTTGTTGCTTTTCATCTGGCCCAATGTCATTTGCCCGGAAAAAATACGTATTCTTCCCACATATTGGGCCCAGTCTTCAGTGAGGAGAAAATGAGGACTGCAGATGCTGGAGATCAGAGCTAAAATGTGTTGCTGGAAAAGCGCAGCAGGTCAGGCAGCATCCAAGGAGCAGGAGAATCGACGTTTCGGGCATGAGCCCTTCTTCAGTGCCAGGATTGAATGAGTTAAGCTTTCCAAATAACGGCATGATGCCAGGAATTCTTAGCCCAACTCAAAGACGATTGAGACAAGTGAATTTCTTCAGGAGCATGCTTTTATCTTGTCGCCACTGAAATAACTCCACAGACGCGGGTATGTCAACGCTAAATCAATCTTTATTTTTACCGTGGAGAGTCCTTGACACTGATTCAGTTCCCCAGAGCCAGCTCTCAGATAAAACAGGATACATGTTCTTTGTTAGCCACAAAATGGAGAGTGCTTCACCACTGATCCAGTTCCCTCAGAGCCAGCTAGGATGCCTGTTCTTTTTTTTAAGAGGAGAGTCCTTCACACACACTGGTCCAGCTCCCTCAGAGCCAGCTCTCAGAGTGAGCAGAACCTCTGACACTCCTGTTTAATTTTTTTCTTTTTCTAAAACCCCCACACTCCCGCCTAACTGCGGTAGTGCTTATTTTTTCCCCAGCACCCATGTTGTGTGTGTGCAGGTGTGAGACACAGTGAGAGACACAAGGTGTACAAATCTTTATTCAGTTTCCACCACCAGGAAGAAAGGAAACACACGAGTGGCCAGTGACAAGCAGTGCCCTTCACATCAAAGGGCAATGCTGTGTGATCAAACAGTGAAGGGGAGGGCAGGGATTAAATCAAAATAGAGTTGGAGGGAGAAATGATGCACTCCACTCCCTGCGGCGCCCACCTCTCCCTGAACAACTCCAGGGTGTTGGTCGACACCGCGTGCTCCTTCTCCAAGGACACCCGGGCTCTAACGTAACCGCGGAAGAGGGGCAGGAAGTCGGCCCTAATGACCCCCTCCACGGCCCGCTGCCTGGACCTGTTGATGGCCAGTTTGGCCTGGCCCAGGAGCAGACCCACGAGGAGGTCTTCAGAACCGCCCTCCCTCCTCCGTACCGGGTGCCCAAAGATCAGGAGCGTGGGACTGAAGTGCAGCCAAAAGCAGAGGAGAAGGTTTTTCAGAAAATCAAAAAGGGAGTGCAAACACCCACACCCCATATATACATGGTCCACGGACTCCACAGTGCCACAGAACAAGCAGTTGGGCTGGGAGTCCGTGAACCACCGCAATCTGCGGTTGCAGGGGACTGCTGCGTGCAGCACCCTCCACCCCAGATCCCCGAGAGAAAGGGGGAGGACTCACGCGTAGAGAGCCCTCCACTGGGGATCCCCACCGCCCGGTGGCAAAGTGCCCAGAAGGGGGATGAGGGAGAAGAGGTGGACAGTGTGCAGCAGCAGTCGAGGATGCCTGTTCGTTTTTTTTTTAAATTAACCCCCACACTCCCGCCTAACTGCGGTAGTGCTTATTTTTTTCCCCAGCACCCATGTTGTGTGTGTGCAGGTATGAGACACAGTGAGAAACATAAAGTGCACGAATCTTTATTCAATTTCCACCACCAGGAAGATAGGAAACACTCGAGTGGCCAGTGACAAGCAGTGCCCTTCACATCGAAGGACAATGCTGTGTGATCAAAACAGTGAAGGGGAGGGTAGGGACTAAACCAAAATAGAGTTGGAGGGGGAAATAATGCACTCCTGTTTATTTTTTTCTCCCCAGCACCCATGGTATGAGACACAGTGAGAGACACAAGGTGTACGAATCTTTATTCAGTTTCCACCACCAGGAAGAAAGGAAACACCCGAGTGAGGATGCCTGTTCTTTTTTTTTTCCTTTTTTTTCCCCATTGTGTGTGTGTGCAGGTGTGAGACACAGTGAGAGACACAAGGTGAATTTCTTGTTTTTTTTTTGTCGAATCCCCGATTATTTTTTAATTTAACCCCCACACTACCGCAGGATGCCTGTTCTTCTCTGTCAGCCTGGACTCCCTGATTGGATGAGATTAATAGCCCAAATCAGATAATTCATATTTTATAAGGTCCACCTGGTTTACCTTGTTACAATTGTTACAATGGCAACAGTGGGGAGGGATGTTTATTCTAGATCTAACACCATGCGGAACCTGTCTTGGGAAATCATTAATGGGGACGGTGTAGAGGGAGCTTTACTCTGTACCTAATTTTGTGCTGTCCCTATCCTGAGAGTATTTGATGGGGATAATGTAGAGGGAGCTGCACTTTGTATCTAACCTGTGGTATCACTGCCCTGGAAGTGTTTGATGGGGACAGTGTAGAGAGGCTGCTAAGTTTATCTGACACTGTGCTGTCCCTGTCCTGGGGCCATTTGAAGAGGATAATATAAATAGAACAAGAACTAACCTTGCGCTTTTCCTGCCCTGCAGGAGTTTGATGGGGACATTGTAGAGGAAGGTTTATTCTGTATCTAACCTCATGCTGTCCCTGTGTTTGGGGGAGTTTATTAGGGACAGTGGTTCCTGTATTGTGGACTTTTCTGTTCCCCAGTTTGAACAATCCCTGAAGAGATCCCCTATAGACAAAAAAAAAAGTATGGTTAAGAACGTGGAGAGAAAGAATGTTCATTTTAAAATAAATTTCATACCTTCTTGAATAGAGATGCTAATGGTGTTAATAAGACCTTTTGCAATCAAGGCTGGAATATTCCACAAGGATAAAAGGAGTGTTATAAATGCTGTTGGCACCTTGTTGCTTTTTAATTATGTGGCTGAAGCAGATTGTTACAATTTTGGAGGCTTCGGTTGTGCCCCACGGGGCTGTTAGCAGTGGGCAGGGAGAGAATCTGTGAACACACCAGGGTTTTAGCAGCGGGCAGGGACAGAGTCTGTGAACAACATGAGGCTGGGCAATATGTAGATTGGGCAGGAACTTTCAGTGATTTAAGGTTTTCGCAAAGATTGTCTCCCAATGCCTGAGTGGCAGCTGTGCCTGGATTTCCATCCTGCAGCTCCCACTGTCACTGATTCCTTCATTTAAAAGCTGGTCTCAGTGACACTTTGCTCGCTATCGGTTCAGCAAGGGCTTGGTGAATGTAACCTCGTTTCCCGCACGGTGCACAGGTCTCAGCACAGCCCCTGAACTCTGGTAAGTGTTGGGAATCTTATACAAGCCAGCATTAGGCTCATTTTTTTTATACGGGCGACACGGTTTAGTCATTGATGTCCAATCTTTATCACAACTGATGCACAGTTGGAACCTTCGAAGGGTTACATCTTGGTTTTCCCAGATTTCTATCCCAGTTGGATTCCGTCCTGGCATTTTGCAGGATTGGTTCCGGCATTTTTATGAGTCATGGGCATGAGCTTTTTAAGTCAGTAAGGTATTTTTGAAATTGACTTTATTGGCCGCCTCTCGTCAAAGCCGAGATGCCCAAGTGTATCTCTAGTCTGGGGGCAGCTTCCTTGGTTTGGCTCATCCTTAAAAGTCTGTCCTAGGTCTTAGGGAGAAGTCCTGTGCATGATTCACAAGACTGTGAGTCCGTGTGGGGCCGTGCCTCCATCCCCTCGCATTGGAGTGAGTTTCTCAGTCATGTCCCGTAGAAACACAGAGCCACTTAGTTCAGATAGAGGCCATTCAGCCCCTCATATGTGTGTCAGCTTTCCAAAAGAGATTCTTTCCACTCAAACGCTCGCTCTCCCCTAACAGTCCTGCAGAGATTTTTGTTTGTTCAAAGTATCTAACAAACTCTTTTTGAAATGTTTTTTTCTATTGAACTTGGTTGTCTATTGACATATTCCAGTGCACAACGCCGCACCCTGTAAACTCCTTCAATCCTTTACCAGTTACCTTGAACTTTAATCCTCTGACAGACCTGCCTGTAAAAGAGTCTACTCGACAAAACAAAATTTATAATTCACATCCCAACCATTCATTGTCCCCTTCAACCTCTGGAGACAAACCTCTCTGTTCCACTCTCTCTCTCTCTCTCACTCTCATTCACTCACTCCGTCTGCACTGAGGTCTCTCAGTCCTGGAGTCACTTTATTGAAACTAGCTTCTCACCTTCCTCTGGAGCTCTTACATATGCCATGCCTGGAATTGATTCGCCTTCTATTGACCATCCAACAAAAGTTTTGCATACGTTTCTGTGCATTCTTAATGTTCTTAGTGACCTGTCCTACCACCACCTAAGCCTTGCATGTGTGTATATATCCTCCCCTCCCCGATTTCTCTGTTCCTGTCTCCCTTTTAACATCACAACATTTTATTCCTGTCCCCTCCTTTGCTCCCATCTCATCTGACAAAGCTTGATTCCCCTTGTGGGAGAGTCTAGAACCAGAGGTCATTATGAGGGGCCACCCATTAAAGACAGAACTGAGGAGGAATTCCTTCTCTCGGGAATGGAATGCATCTGGGGAATTCTTTACCGCAAAGGACTATCGAGGCTGGGTCATTAAGTACATTGAAGACTGAGACAAGTATTCCCTCAGCAAGGGTGATGGGGAAAGACAGGAAAGCGGAATTGAGGATTATCAGCTCAGCTATGATCTCATTGCATGGTAGAACGCACTCAATGGGCTGAATGGCCTTCTCTGATGTCTTGCAGTCTTTTCAGAGCTGGCACACAGATCTGTCTTGTTGTCCCTGCTCCCTGATTGTGAAGCTGTTGATGGCAATACAGTGGCTGTGGGGCTGGTGACTGTGTTGTTGGGTGTGTGTCCTGTTGTGTTCAGGCTCACTACCGTGCCTGTGGTGGAGCAGACCAAGCTCACTCTGTCAGAATGTCAAACACTACCATTTCCAGCAGCGCGAATGCTGCCACGTTACTTGTCACTGGCTGATGATAGCGCAGTGCTGTGAACCATCGTTTAATTAGCGCCAGTCACCCAGAATAATAGTTTTTTTAAAGAGAGAAGGGGTAGAAAGAATTGTGCTCAATCCACAGCACCTCAGTTCCCATACAGCAATAGGTCACAGGCTCCTGTGTGGTTTTACAGTGTGGTTACAACGGTTGACCTATTGCAAAGAAATGCAGAGGAGCCAAAAACAGCATCTATGGAGAGAGAAGCAGAGTTAACATTTTGAGTCCAAAGTTCAGGGCAATATTTGCTGCTCTTGAGGTCTGAGATTGAGTGCCTGCACTCTAGAGAGGGCACAGAATATGTCTGTCACATTGATCATTCTGCTCACCTAGAGACAGGAGGATTTGAATTTATGTAGCACCTTTCGCGATCCCTTGACATCTCAAGTACATTCCAGCCAATGAGGTGCTTTCCTTCCTCAGTGTTTACTGTTGTAATGCAGAGAATATGGCAGCCTATTTGCACAGAGGGAGGTCCCACAAAACAGCTATATAACAATGACCAGCGTAAATGTTTATTGATGTAGATTGGGAGCAGGTGGTAAATATTGCTAAATTTTCCCTCATTCTTTTTCAAAACAGTGTCCTTGACTGAGCAGGCAAGCAGAGGATTAACATCTCATTGAAAAATCACCTCTATCAGTGCAGTAATTCCTTAATGCTATCACAGGAGTCAAGCACCTTATGAACCTGGGCCCAGAATGTAAGCAAATGAACCATGGTATGATCCATCTTTAGACCACTAAGGAATGTGTGATCTCCGAACACTGGCCAATTGATTGCTAGGGGATAGGCAGTTGAATCAGATCATCATTCAATACGCAATTACGCAATTCCTCCCCTTGGAAGGAAGAAGTTGTGAAACTTGAAATGGTTCAGATAAGATCACCAGGGTTGGAGGATCTGAGCTATAGAGAGAGGCTGAAGAGGCTGACGCTGTTTTCCCTGGAACATCGGAGCCTGAGGGCTGACCTTATAGAGGTTTATTAAATCATGAGGGCCATGGATAGGATAAATAGACAAAGTCTCTTCCCTGGGTTGGGGTAGTCCAGAACTAGAGGGTTTAGGTTGAGGGTGAGAGGGGAAAAATTTAAAAGGGACCTAAGGGACAACTTTTTCATGCAGAGGGTAGTGCATGTATGGAATGAGCTGCCAGAGGAAGTGGTGGAGGCTGGTACAATTGCAACATTTAAAAGGCATCTGGATGGGTACATGAATAGGAAGGGTTTGGAGGGATATAGGCCGGGTGCTGGCAGGTGGGACTAGATTCGATTGGGATATCTGATCAGCATGGACAAGGTGGACCAAATGGTCTGTTTCTGTGCTGTACTTCTCTATGAGTCTATAACTGCACACTGCCCTGTACTTGATCAGGGATGGGGCTTGGAAAACAAATGAGAGATGTCCCACTGGTAGAATGTAATCATCAAGGAAAGAGAGCAGTTGCTGGTTTTGGTTCTAGATAGACAGATGAATTAACCATGGTCATCGATAGTGACCATGGCTTCATATTAGTCATTAGTCCAAGAAGTAAAGAAAGTAGGGCAGGTTATATTTCACTGAGACTGCCTCACTTCTCCTACTTGCTGATTTTCTGTCTGTGATCTAATCTCCATCTGTGTTAAGAGGGGACCTCAAACCCATCAGCATTAATCCCGTGCACTGATCTTTTATGGTACCTTATCAAATACTTTTGGAATTTCAAATATACTACATCCACTGGTTTCTCTTTATCCTCCCTGCTTGTTACCTCCTTTTAAAAAAGCTCTACTTAGTGTGGCAAACACAGTTTCCCTTGGATGAAACCATGTAAATGAATGAATTAGCTTTAATGTCACATATACTCAAGCGAGTACAGTGAAAAATTTATACGTTGCCATTTACCTTGCCATTTTAGGTACAAAGCTAACTAGGTACAGCTTCTTTAGTTACAAGATCTGATAAAATAGCAAAGTTATTTCCAGCTTTGCAGAAATAGAAGTCGAGAATAATGGTCTTCCAACCATCCCAAGCTAGCACTGAGACTCCCGCCCGCCCTGGCTCCAGACTGTGCCTGACTGCCTAATCATTAAGTCATGTTGAATGCATGTGGATTCAATGGGCCGAATGGCCTGCTTCCACACTGGAGGGATTCTATGATTCTGTAATCGGACTGTGATCTTATCTACTTTCAGAAAGGATGTCAGTATTTCCCATACTAGGACGTCAGCCTAAGTGGCCAGTTTTCCTTCTTTCCCTCTTTTCTTGAATAGTGGGATTATGTTTTAAACGTTCCAAACCATTGGGACTGTACTAGGATTGAAGGAATATTGGAATGTCACAATAATTGCATTCATTATCTCTGTACGTCCAGTCAGGTTAGAGGTAATTTATCCCATTCATTTCTCTAGTACTGTTTCTCTCTTATACTAATTACTTTTAGTTTTTCGCTTTCATTGTCTCTGACATTTTGTGCGATGCATTGTACCTCTCACATTGACGACATATTTGTTTAATATCTGCCATTTTCTTGAAGCCCATTGTAGCTTCTCCTGTCTCAGCCTTTAACTTTGTCTCTTCTATTACTCTCTTCCTCTTACCTGTCTCCCTCATCTAGTGAGTGAGAATGCTTGAGGGTTGAAGTGTGTTCAAAGTAAAACATCTTCCAAAAATACAACAAAGCTTGTCTGGCTAATCCCAGGCCATTTAAGATAACATATGTAGGAAAATAGGAAGTAAATGACTTGAATATATAAAGTGATAAGGCGTAGGAGCAGAAATGAGGCCATTCAGTCCATCGGGTCAGCTCTGCCATTCAATCATACCTGATCATTTTCTCACAGGTGAAAGTGAGGACTTCAGACAAGGGCTGAGGTCAATTTTCCTGCTCCTCGGATGCTGCCTGACCTGCTGTGCTTTTCCAGCACCACACACATGACTGATTATTTTCTCATCCCCATTCTCCCACTTTCTCCCCGTAACCCTTGATCACTTTGACAATCAAGAACCTATTTATCTCAGTCTTAAATATACTCAATGACCTGGCCTCCACAGCCTTCTGTGGCAATGAATTCCATAGATTCATCACTCTCTGGCTAAAGAAGTTTCTCCTTATCTCCATTCTAAAAGGTCCCCCTTTACTTTAAGGCTGTGCCCTCAGGTCCTAGTCTCTCCTACCAATGGAAACATCTTCCCAACATCTACTCTGTCCAGGCCATTCAGTATTCTGTATGTTTCAATTAGATCCCCCCTCATCCTTCTAAACTCCATTGAGTATAGACCCAGAGTCCTCAAACGTTCCTCATATGTTAAGCTTTTCATTCCTGGGACCATTCTCGTGAACCTTCTCTGGCCATGTTCCAGAGCCATTACATCCTTCCTAAGATATGGGGCCCAAAACTGTGCACAATACTCCAAATGTGGCCTGACCAGAGCCTTATACTACCTCAGAAGTACATCCCTGCTTTTATATTCTAGTCATTTCAAAATAAATGCCATCATTGCATTTGCCTTCCGAACTACTGACTCAACCTGCAAGTTTACCTTGAGAGAATCCTGGACTAGAACTCTCAAGTCTCTTTGCACTCCAGACTTCTGAATTTTCTCTCCATTTAGAATATAGTCCACGGCTCTAATCTTCCTACCAGAGTGCATGACCTCACGCTTTCCCACGTTGTACTCCATCTACCACTTCTTCGCCTAACCTGTCCAAATCCTTCTGCAACCTCCCCGCTTCCTCAGTGCTACCTGTCCTTTTACCTAAGTTTGTATCATCTGCACACTTAGCCAGAATGCCCCCCATTTCTTCATCTAGATCGTTAATGTCTAAAGTGCAAAGTCGTGGTCCCAACACAGCCTGGTGGAAAACCACTTTTCACCAGCTGCCATCCTGTGAAAGGACCCTTTTATCCCCACTCTCTGCTTTTTGCCAAATAGCCAATGTTCTATCCATGCTCGTACCTTGCCTCTGACACCATGGGCCCTTCTCTTACTCAGCAGCCTCCTGTGTGGAGCCTTGTCAAAGGCCTTCTTGAAGTCCACATAGATAACATCCATTGGCTCTCCTTGGTCTAACCTGCTCATTACTTCCTCAAAGAATTCTAGCAGACTTGTCAGGCATGATCTCCCCATGATGAAACCATGCTGACTCTGCCCTGTTTTATCATACACTTCCAAGTATTCAGAAATCGCATCCTTCACGACAGACTCCAAAATCTTACCCATGACCGAGGTTAGGCTAATCGGTCTGTCATTTTCTGACTTTTGCTTTACTCCCTTTTTAAACAGGGGTGTCACATTAGCGATCTTCCAGTCCTCTGGGACCCTCCCTGACTCTAGCGATTCCTGAAAGATCACCACTAATGCCCCTACTATCTCTTCAGCTATCTCCCTTAGAACTCTGGGGTGTAGTCCATCTGGTCTAGGGGATTTATCCACCTTCAGGCCAGTCAGATTTTCTAGCACCTTCTCCTTGCTGATGGTCACCATACTCAGCTCTGCCCCCTCACTCTCTTGAAGTTTTGGGAAATTACTCGTGTCTTCCACCATGAAGACTGATGTGAAATAGTTATTCAGTTCCTCAGCCATTTCCATGTTCCCCACTACCATCATTTTCCAATGTTCATTTTTGACCTCTCTTTTGACCTTTATGTATCTAAAGAAACTCTTACAGTCTTCCTTTATATTACTGGCCAGCTTACCCTCATACTTAATCTTCTCCCTCCTTATTTCTTCTTCATTGTCCTCTGTTGGACTTTGTAAGGTTCCCAATCCTCTGGTTTCCCACTGCCCTTCCCCATATTAAATGCTTTCTTGTTTGCTTTTATGCTATCCCTGACTTCCCTAGTCAGCCATGGTTGCCTCATCCTCCTTGTACCATGCTTGCTTTTCCTTGGGATGAATCTCTGCTGTATCTCCTGAGCCACTCCCGGAAACTCCTGCCATTGCTGTCCCACTGTCTTTCCTGCTCGGCTCCTCTCCCAATCAATTCTACCATCATGCCTCTATTCAGCCATAACACCTCTGATTCTATCGCTCCCTAGCATCTTTCATGACCATTGCACATCACAAATGCCCCAACAGCTAATGAAATGCTCCCGGAATGCAGTAGTCACTATTATACTGTAGGGAGTGCAGCAGCCAATTCACATGCACCACAAGCAGCAATGCAGTAATGGCTCAATAATTTTGTTTGTGGTGTTGATTGAGGGATTTTTCTCCCAACGTCCCACTGCGTTGCGAGCAGAAGGCAAATGAGATCATGGAGGGATGACCATTTCATTGGTCTGTGCAGATTCTTCTGTTGAACCATGGTGGGAAACAAAGTGATAATCCCATGGAAGATGAGTAGTAACCAGCACCAGATTTAAGAACAGATTGTGTCGCAAGTGGGACAGGATTGTCTGACGAAGTGAGGGATGAGGTGGATGAAGAAGTGCAACAAATGTGGAGTGGTCAGATCTTACAGATTCACTGACTTGGTTGCATGTGGGTTTACACTTGAAATAATTGGAGAGGGGTCTGGAATTAGTAGCCAACTTGACTTAAAAATGGTCTAAGAGCAGAAAGAGAGAGGTTGTATTAAGGACAATTCCTCACAACAGACTGTAGTGGATGACAGTGCCACGTGATTCTGTTCTGGCACAGCCTTTGTGTATTGTGTGGGTATGTTAACCATTCAGATCTTGATTGAGGGGGTTTGGTCTTTACATTTGCACATGGTGTTAAACAATGAAAGCTCGGTCAACACACTGAAACTCAAAAGAAGCTGAAAGTAAATATTAGCAAGAAGGTAGAATTGGCAAACCTGCAGCAAATGGAATTCAACATCAGTACGTGTGAGATGGTATATTTTGATTATCTTGACTGAGTGAAGGTAAATGGGGTTGGACATTGGAACATAGGAGCAAGAGTAAGCCATTCAGCTAGTCGAGTTTTCCTTGATTTTTCTCAGTCAGGGTTGATCATTTATCTTAATACTAAATGGGAAGGCAATGGCCTCGTGGACTATTAACCCAGAGATCTGGGTTTGAATCCTGCCGTGGCAGATGGTGGAATTTAAATTCAATAAAAGTCTGGAATTACGGGTTTAATAATGACCATGGATCTGCTGTCAGTTGTTGGGAAAAGCCCATCTAGTTCACTAATGTCCTTTTGGGAAGGAAACTGCTAACCTTTACCTGGACTGGCTGACATGTGACTCCAGACCCACAGCAATGTGGGAACAAAATGTAGAAATTGCTGGAAAAGCTCAGCAGGTCTGGCTGAGAAATCAGAGTTAATGTTTTCAGGTCGACTGACTCTTCCTCAGAATGCCACCGAGTCACTAATATTCTCATCCTGTGTCTGAATGAAGTAAAAATTCCCACATTACCCCGATACCTTTTGATGTCATGAGGAACTTGAAGTTTATCAATCTCTCTTTTGAACTTACTTAATATCTAAGCTCCTGCAATGGTCTGGACTAGAACATTCCAAAGATTTGTCACTCTCTGAGTGAAAACATATCTCAGCACCTCAGTCCTAAATGGCTTCCTTTTCGTTCTGAGACTCTTGTCACCTGTTTCTAGACTTCACAGATCGGGGACCTGCATCTACTCCATCTACCCCTTTTAGAATTTTGGAAGTATCTATGAGATAGTCTCCCATTATTCTCAACTCTAGGGAATACAGAATAAAATCCTGTCTCCTCAGAGGACAGATCCCCCACTACCTACTGTCAGTGGCAAACATATCCTTCCTGAGGCAAGGGAACTAGAATGGCAATATTACTTCACATGGACTCTCACCAGTGTCCGCTACAATTGGAACAACCCTTCTTTGCTGAGTACTTGAATTCCCTTGTGATAAACATGATGTTTGTCTCTAGTTGTCTTGCTGCGCCTGCTTGCTAGCCTTGGAGATTCTCAGGAATTAAACGTTGATGTTCTGGAATGAGAGTAAAGCTATATGAACGTTAAAGTGTGTGAGTTTTTATTTGTACATTTTATGGTGGTCATGATGGAGTTACAGTTGGTTGAATAACAGTGCGGAATCAAGCACTAAAGGTCAATTTTTTACTGACTCGCATTGCAAAGGCGAGACACTGTGTATGGAATGGTAGAGGGAAGAAGCTGGAGGTCAGGAGATGAAACCTTCCAGGGTAAAGACAAGCAAAGCTCTGACCCCTTTGCAGAAGTATGGAAGGATTTGGTGGATCATGTTCAGTTGGCAACTAGAGGGAGATGGTGATGTCGTGGTATAATAGTGAAAAGATGTAGAGCCAATACTCTGGGAAGATGGGCTCATATCCCACTTTGGCACCCGGTGAAAGTCAGATTCAATTCATTGTCCTGGAACGGAAAGCCATTCTTTGTAATTATGTCCTTTCAGGGAAATAGGTCTCCTGGCAAGGACGGTACAGTGATTGGCCATGCTAAAATTGCCCCGTGGTGACCAGGGTTGGTGGATTAGCCATTAGAAATGCAGGGTTATGGGGATAGAGCCGGTGAGCTGGGTCTGGGTGGGATGCTTTTTGGAGGGTTGGTGTATATTCAATGGGCCAAACTGCCTCTTTCTGCTCCATCGGGATTCTGTGGTTGTGTTGGAAATAGTTCTGGTGAGCCAATCAGTTCCAAGATAATGAGCAATGATGGTTGGCCCACTTTTGGAACACTGCGTTCAATTCTGCTCTCGCTGCCATAGGAAAGATGTTGTTAAACTTCAAAGGGACAGAAAAGATTTACAAGGATGTTGTTGGGGTTGAAGGGTTTGAACTATAGAAAGAGGCTGGAGCTATTTTACCTGGTGTGTCAGAAGTTGAGGGTGACCCTATTGGGGTTTATAAAATCAATAATGCACGAATAGGGTGAGTAGCCAAGGGCTTTACCCAAGGTGGGGGGAGTCCAAAGCTAGAGGGCATTGACTTAAGGTGAGAGGAGATAAGATTTAAAAGGAACCCAAGGGGCAATGTTTTCACACAGAGGGTGATGAGTGTATGGAACAAGCTGCCAGAGGAAGTGGTGGAGGTTGGTACAATTACAACACTTAAAAGGCATCTAGGTGGGTATATGAATGGGAAGAATTTAGAGAGATATGGGCCAAATGCTGGAAAAGGGATCTGGATTCGGTTGGGATATCTGGACAGCACGGACAGGGTTGGACTGAAGGGTCTGCGTCCGTGCTATACAGCTCGATGCCTTTATGACTCAGTGGGTGTTGTGACTGATAACCACATTTAATGGCCCCTCAAATGGATAAGGCCATGTTGAAAAGATAAATAGAGATCTTGGTCCCAAAGAGAAAAGTGCAGTGTCGAAAAGCAATGGTGCCTCCATGGGAAATCCGCAGCAACCATGCAGTAGGGCTAGCGAGTGTGAGTCTGAGCTCCACGCTGTTGGAAGGATTCCAGAGCTACAGCTCAGCTACACCAGCAACTACCCAGCTGGGAGGGAAGCCAACTACAAAGGGAAGGGCTAGAGAACGAGCTGGATGGAGATGTTTAAGATTACAAGCGGTCGAACAGAGATGATTGAAGCAGGCAGTTCTTTGAGGTGTCCAGAACAAGGTATAGTATTAAAGATAAGAGGCGTATGATGGACAGAGGGAAACATTTATAACACAGAAGGTTCTCAGATTATGGAACACAGAACCCATTCAACAGAGAAGGCGAGGACTAATGGATAAGAGATGAGGAGGAACAAGGAAAGTCCAGCCTCAAGTAGAGTCCTAGAGTCATACGGCACGGAAACAGACCCTTCAATCCAACCAGTCCATGCTGGCCATAATCCCAAACTGAACTAGTCCCACCTGCCTGCACCTGGCTCATTTCCCTCCAAACCTCTCTTATTCACTAACCTATCCAAATGTCTTCTAAACATTGTAACTGTATCTGCATCCACCATTTCCTCTGGAAGCTCATTTCACACTTGAACTACTCTCTGTATAAAAATGTTGCCCCCATGTCCTTTCTAAATCTTTCTCCTTTCATCTTAAAAATATGTCTCCCAGTCTTGAAATCCCCCATCCCAGGGAAAAGACATCTGCCATTCATCTTATCTATATCCCTTATGATTTTACAAATCTGTATAAAGTCACCCCTCAATCTCCTACATTCCAGTGAAAAGCATCCCAGACTATCCAGTCTCTCCTTATAACTTAAATCTCCAATTCCCGACGATACCCTGGTAAATCTCTTTTGTACCCTCTCCAACTTGATCATGTCCTTCCTATAACAGGGCGACCAGAACTGAACACAGGGTAAACCTCTAATGTTTCCATGCTGGAATTTCTGTGAAACTGCTTGTAATGAAGGCTGGAAAAGTTACCAGTGAGAGGCTGGGAACGATAGCAGGATACAGCCTGTTAGAGCTGAATGCACAGGGAGGAGGTAAGATTGATCAGAGCAATGTCAATGTGGACTGCTTCAGAAACAAATGAGGATGAACTAAAGGTCATTTTCCTTTGCGTGGTAGTGTGCCCGATACATCATTGAGCAGAATTTCCTTGGGTGTGCAATTGATTAATGGTGTCTGCTGACAAATCCGTTGGAAAAGGTGAGAAGAGACATTCCTGAGAAAGGATACAGAGAAACTTTACAAGGATCTTACTGAGACTGAAGGGTTTCAGTTATAAGGAAATGTTGAGACATTTTTTCCCTGGAGCATCAGAGACTGAGGGAGTGATCTTACAGAGTTTGTAAAATCACAAGGGGCATAGATGCGGTGAATAGGCAAGGTCTTTTACCAAGGATGAGGAAGTCCAAGATTAAGGTGAGGGGGAAAGATTTAATAGGGATCCAAGGGACAGCGTTTTCACACAGAGGGTGGTGCATGCATGGAATGAGCTGCCAGAGGAATGTTTAAAAGGCATTTGGACAGGTACGTGAATAGGAAAGGGGTTAAAGGGATATGGGCCAAATGCTGGCAAATGGGACTAGTTAGATTTGGGAAACCTGGTTGGCATGGATGAGTTGGGCCGAAGGGTCTGTTTCCATGCTGTGTGACTCCATAAGATTTGAAGCAATTTCCAAATGTCACTCTAATTGGATCTTTCTGCATCTTTCTCCACAGCCAACGGACTAGGATAATGCCCTTTGTTCCCAGATTGGGGGAGTTCTTGCTGCCCCCTGTCTCCCGGAAGTTGTGAGGTTTCAATAGAAACAGCTCTCCCCCCTCCCCTGCACGCCCCCTGCCACTGGACATGTCCCAGCCACAGCTGCTCAGCCTCCTGCACCTTGTGCTTCAGGTGATCTTGTCCAGCTCCAACAGCTTTCCTGCTGGGAAGAAGGAGATTGCGATCGATGGGGATCTGGTGATCGGAGGCTTGTTCCCAGTCCATGAGAAAGGCAACGGTTTGGAAGACTGTGGAAGGATCAACGAGCAGCGGGGCATTGAGCGGCTCGAGGCCATGCTCTTTGCTCTGGACGCGATAAACAAGGACCCCAGCATTTTGCCTGGGATCAAACTGGGGGCCCACATCCTGGACACCTGCTCCAAGGACACCTACGCATTGGAGCAGTCACTGGAGTTTGTCAGATCGTCTTTGGCTAAAGTCGACGAGACCGAATACATCTGTCCGGATGGATCCTTTGCCATTCATGATGACAAGGCGTTCGCCATTGCTGGGGTCATTGGGGGCTCGTACAGTGATGTGTCCATCCAGGTAAGGGCCAGACAGAACTGGCATCTTGGCCTAATGTGGTAAATTGCGTTACCAGAGGAGACAGAAACTGGGAGGGTATTATCATTAAGGCAATATTTCAAACTTGACATTATGCTTTCGTGAACAGACTACATTGTGTACTGATATCATTGTATGCTGTTATCATTGTATGCTAATATCATTGTATAATGATATCATTGTATACTGATATCATTGTATACTGACATCGTTGTATATTGATATCATTGTATACTGATATCATCGTCTACCGATATCATTGCATACTGATATCATTGTATACTGATATAATTATATACTGACATTGTTGTATATTGATATCATTGTATACCGATATCATTGTATACCGATATCATTGTATATTGATATCATTGGAGTCATTGAGATTTACAGCACAGAAAAAGACCCTTTGGCCAGTTGAGTCAGCACTGGTCAAAGCATCTACCTGCTCTAATCCCCTTTTCGTGCACTGGCCCCTAGCCTTGGCATCACAAGTGTATATCTAAATACTTCTTCAATATTGTGAGCGTTTCTGCCTCTCCCCTTACAAGCAGCAAGTTCCAGATTTGTGGGCGGCACGGTGGCACAGTGGTTAGCACTGCTGCCTCACAGCGCCAGAGACCCAGGTTCATTTCCCGCCTCAGGCGACTCTCTCTGTGGAGTTTGCACGTTCTCCCCGTGTCTGCGTGGGTTTCCTCCGGGTGCTCCGGTTTCCTCCCACAATCCAAAAAAAATGGTTAGGTGAATTGGCCATGCTAAATTGCCCGTAGTGTTAGGTGAAGGGGTAAATGTAGGAGTATGGGTCTGGGTGGTATACGCTTCGGCGGGTCGGTGTGGACTTGTTGGGCCGAAGGGCCTGTTTCCAAACTGTAAGTAATCTAAACTACTCTCTGGGTGAAAAAGCTTTTCCTCACATTTCCTGTAAACCTCCTGCCCTCCCGCTGGTCACTGACCCCTCCATCAAGGGGGAAGGATTTTTTCCTGCCTACTCTATCTGTGCCCTCCTCATTTTAAACATCTCAATCATGTCCCCTGTCAATCTCCACTGCTCAAAGGAAAACAATCGCAGTCTGCCCCCTCTCTCTTCATAACTGAAATTCTCCAGCCCAGGCAACACCTGTAAATCTCCTCTGTATCCTCTCCAGTGCTATCGCATCCCTCCTATAATGTGGGATCCAGAACTGCACACAACACTCTAGCTGTGACCTAACCAATGATTTATACAGTTCCAGCATCAGCTCCCTGCTCTTGAATTGTGTGCTCGGCTAGCGTCCCATATGCCTTGTTAACCACTTTATCCACTTCTCCTAATACCTTAAGGTACTGCTATACACACACATCAAGGTCTCCTCTGATCCTCAGTGCATCCCAGGGCACGACCATTCATCATACATACCATCACTGCTCATGTAATTGTATACACATGCAATTGTATATTTGTATCATTGTATACTTCCTACGAGGTGTTTGGGAAATTCCAGGCTCTGTCTTTCGCCATGTTAGTGTCATGTGTGTCCCGATCAGGCTTTGGCACTGGCCATTGCTTCTTGGAGCCTGGACTCAGCAAAAGAGGCAGGATGCAGATTTCCCAGGCATTGCCAATCTGCTCCAGAGAGTCTGACAGCTGATGTTGTTGCTGAACACACTCTGACTGTCTCCGCAAACATCTCCCTCAAGGACAAAGAGGCTCCTTGAGAACAGGACTAAAAACCTGCCTTGTGTTCGCATGTTTCTTTAGTGTCACAACAAGTGTGTGTGTGTGTGTGTTACAGAATATGGAGGAAAGTGCAAGGAGGTGCAGGATTGACTGAATGGATAGATCAGCATTGAAGGGTTGAATGGCCTACCTACCCATGTTCCTACTTTTCCTGTGACCATATTTCTAACCGAAACACCAGAAATGGCTGCATATATTTAAAGCTGCCAATTACTGTATGCAATGTGTTAGCTGCAGGTCAGCAGGTCTGCACAGTAGGAGGTTGATGTAATGCCTAGTAGTTTTGAAGCTGGTGCTTGCTAATTAATGCTCTCACTGAAGGGTTAATTAGAGGGAAGGCAGCGAGAAGCAGTAGATGTGGCCTTGACACTTACAAAGGGGGTGGTGATGGGGGTGAAGGGTACGTTTTCTTCCAGCCTTGTCAAGCTGCATAACACAGTGCGTGAGCTCACATATGGAAACCCCCTTGCATTTCTGGTGAGATAATGAGTAGGCTTGAAATGCGCTTAAAATAACTGTTCGTTCAATAGGTAACAGCTCAGTAATTCAGCCCCCCTGCAAACAGACTCAATTTTGTTCTTGCTGAGAGAAACCCATTTGACGGTCAAAGATCTGGGCAAAAGGGCAAAATTGACCACATATCCCATAGGTCAAAGGCTAAGGGTCTCACAGGACAGGGTTGAAGATTAAAGGTCACAGCACAGACCATTATCTCTGTAAAATTCCAAAGGGCCCCAGTACAGGATTCAAATGAAAAATCAGCAGAGGTCATTAACTCCTTCAGCTCATTCCATCATCCAATTAAGTCTTGGGCTAACCTACATTTTAACCCCATCCACCCACCCTGCTTCTAAAATCCTTGGTGCCTTTAGTCTCACAAAAATCTAGCTGCCGTTTTTAACTTTGTAATTTAAACAACAACTTTTCGGGGGAAAGAACTGTTCTCTCTTTGGGGTGAAAAGCTGTTCCCTACTGATAACCCCAAAGGGACTAATCTTAAGGTTATCTCACCTTGACCTAAACTCTCCCATGAGAGGAATTGGTTCCTCTCCACCTTCCCTATCAATGAATGTAATCATTGTAACCTTCTCAAGGAGGTCAGCCATTAACCTTCCATACTGATGGGAATACAAGTGCAATGTTCTTATGGCCTGCCAATGGTGTTGGAAGGATTAATTAGTCAAGACGCAACTGTTTGAACACACTTTCCTTCAGTATCAGGTCCCAGAGTGGGAATTGAATCCAGAATTTTTGGCGCAGAGGCAGGGATGGACAAGTCCTCCTCTATTCTTTGAAAATCTGCCATGGCTTTGTCCGGTTAACTCAAACCACAGCCCCTCCCCTCCTCCCTCTCCCCCCCACCAATCTGTCCTTTCCAGAATTGAGCACAAAATTTGAGATGGGATCTGACCAATGAATCATAGTGGAAGCAGACCATTCGGCCATCGATTTCACACCAACCCTTTGAAAGACATTCCACCCAAACCCACTCCCAATCCCCACCCCCGCCACACTATCCCTGTAACCCTGCATTTCCCATGGCTAATCCACCTAGCCTAGACATCCCTGGATACCATGGGCAATTTAGCATGGCCAATCCAACTAACCTGCACACCTTTGGATTGTGGGATAAAACAAGAGCAACTAAAGGAAACCCACACAAACACGGGGGGAGTGTGCAAACTCTACCCAGACAGTCACCTGTATGGGCGGCACGGTGGCACAGTGGTTAGCACTGCTGCCTCACAGCGCCAGAGACCCGGGTTCAATTCCTGACTCAGGCAACTGACTGTGTGGAGTTTGCACATTCTCCCCGTGTCTGCGTGGGTTTTCTCCGGGTGCTCCGGTTTCCTCCCACAGTCCAAAGATGTGCAGGTCAGGTGAGTTGGCCATGCTAAATTGCCAGTAGTGTTAGGTGAAGGGGTAAATGTAGGGGAATGGGTGTGTTGCGCTTCGGCGGGTCGGTGTGGACTTGTTGGGCCGAAGGGCCTGTTTCCACACTGTAAGTAATCTAATCTAATTGAGGTTGGAATCAAACCTGGGTCCCTGGCAGTGTGAGGCAGCACTGCTAACCACTGGAGTCACTGTGTGACCATGATTTACACAATTTCAACATAATCCCTCCTCTGTCCTGCAGTCCCTTTAAGAAGCAAGATTCCAGTTTACCCTATTTATTACACCAGCAAATCCAGTGACAACAGCTAACTCACTCATATTGCTTTCTGTCCATCCAGGTGTTTATTTTAGTGAAAGGTTGAGACTTGGTACAGATCCCCGAGTCAGAAATTGCTAACTGTCGTACAGCTCCCTTATGACTGCTGTCCACTTCACCACTCACTTTGCAATTTTATGCACTCCTGTTTAATTTACTGATCGCCGTCCTGGGAGTCGATATAAGCACCATCTGTGAACACAATCTCCCACAATCTTTCACCTTATCTCCTCAAAAATCTCAACTAGGTTTGAGGGTCAAAGCATCCCAAACGAGAGAACTGGTTAGCCGTTTACAATGATGACCCAGACCCTGGAAGGGGGAACAAGTGGGATATCTGCTCATTTTGGAATGCATGTATGCTATCTATCAGTGGGATCTGAGACTCTGGCCAGCGGTCAGAATGGAGAATGCTCATATTCCTCGACATTGTCAGATTACCCCTCACTATCTGAACCATTATAATGGGAATAGAGACCTTTGTTCTGATGCGTTGATTGTGCAACTATGTGCTTCTGTTGCTTAGTTGTTCATGTGATGCCTTGGTAGTGCCCCTATCTCTGAGCCAGGAGACCCAGGATTAAATTTAAGAGACCCAGGTACAATGCAGCAAGTAACCTACCTCCTGACTCCCCAAAGCCTGTCCACCATTGACATGCTCTCCACTTGCCTGGATGAGTGCAGCTCTAACAAAACTCAAGAAGCTCAACACCGTCCAGGACAAAGCAACTTTCTTGGTTGGCACTGCATCCACAAACATCCACACCCTCCACCACCGATGCTCAGTAGCAGCAGTGTGTACTATCTAGAAGGTGGACTGCAGAAATTCACCAAAGATCCTTAGACAGGTCCTTCCAAACCCACAACCACTTCCATCTGGAAGGATAAGGGCAGCAGATATATGAAAACACCATCACCTGCAAGTTCCCCTCCAAACCATCCTGACTTGGAAATATTTCACCATTGTTGCTGTGACCTGGTGTTGCTGAGTCAAAATCCTGGAATTCCCTCTCTATGGGCATTTTAGGTCTTCCTCCAGCACATGGACTGCAGTGATTCAAGAAGGCAGCTCACCATCACTAGGGCAACTAGGGGCAGGCAATAGCCAGCGACACTCAAGTCCCACTAGTGAGTAAGAAAATCCCAGCTGTTGAGAGGTGTGAAAGGCCATCTCTGAACAAGTTGATTAGGAGGTATTTGCAATCAATAGCCTTTGGTGTTTAGCATGTAGAGCTGTGTTTCATTATATTACTTTGGAACATTATTCGGTGGTATATGAAGTGATGTTCTCTGTTGAACTAGTCTTTATCTCTGTGTTTGATTGTGGAATGTAAGGGATGGTCTGGGCTGTTAGTTCTACAGTTGCTGGCCCACAGCAATTCATGGATGCTGGTATTGGGCTGTTATCTTTCTCTACAGTCTGTGCTATTTGACATGGTGACTCGAGGCAGTTTAAGCTGGACTTTAAAGCTGACAGCTTCTTTTTGTAAGGTGGCCCATGTCCCAGTGGTATCTTTAGGACATGTGCCTGGTTGGTGGAAGAAGGTGCGATCTTCGCTTTCTCAAGGTGCTTTTACAACTCTTTTTTTTTTCCCTGGACAGTCTATGTCTTGGTATGAAATTAAAATTAAAATTCTTGGCAACATTTTTCACCTCATTGGAAAATTGAAACCTGATTTAACAAGCTGTCCTTTCATAACAAGTCTCTATTGCACTCTTTGTTCACCCTTTTGCATTTTTGTAGCGCTTTGCATGGCCGCAGGATATTCTGGGCGGCACGGTGGCACAGTGGTTAGCACTGCTGCCTCACAGTGCCAGAGACCTGGGTTCAATTCCCGCCTCAGGCGACTGACTGTGTGGAGTTTGCACGTTCTCCCCGTGTCTGCGTGGGTTTCCTCCGGGTGCTCCGGTTTCCTCCCACAGTCCAAAGATGTGCAGGTCAGGTGAATTGGCCATGCTAAATTGCCCATAGTGTTAGGTAAGGGGTAAATGTATGGGTGGGTTGCGCTTCGGCGGGGCGGTGTGGACTTGTTGGGCCGAAGGGCCTGTTTCCACACTGTAAGTAATCTAATCTAATCTAATCTAATTCCCAGTGCCTTTATAGTTGATGAAACTTTTCAGAAATGTTGGTGAATGGTGCAACCATGGCAACAGTCCATGAGGCAACGACTAGGCAGCCAGAAGGGGGCAGCATCTGCCAACCTTGGTGATGCTATCCGTGCTACACAGTGGAGTCAGTCTAGTGTTTGCCCTGTTCAGAACATCAGACACCAAGTCACTGCAGTGTCATCAACTGCAAGCTTGTCTGAGTCGCAGGGTCCAGTGTTCAATCCCCTCTCGAGGGCTTGATGTAAACAAAATCATGGCTCAGTGCAGGGTTTGAGGGAATGATGCACTGTTGGGGGAGCTGTCCTTTGGCGAAGAAGTTAAGCTGAGACCCCCATTTGTCTCTGATGTAAAGGAGCACTCAACGCTCTGTCAAAGAAAAGTGAATGAGTCAGTCCCAGTGCCTTGGGCATGTTTCATCTCTTAATTAACAATGCAGAAATGGTCATTATCACATCTCGGTTTGTGGGAGCTTCCTGTGAATGAATTGGCTGCTGATTTTTCCTCCACCACAACAATTGCAGTTGAAAATTGCCTCATTGGTTGCAATATTTTTTTGAGGATTGGATTGTAAAAGTTGGTCCCTACTTAGAAATCTTACGTTGAGAGACAGAATTGCTGAGGTGCATTAAAGTACATATTTTTCCCTTGCTTCCGTCAGATTTTCCTCTGTCGCAGTTCTGAATTATTTTTGTTTTCCTTGCTGATCGTAAATCAGGAGCATTAAAGGAATCAAAAGCAACTTTACATATTGGGTGTAGCACGGATAGCAGCACCATGCTTGGCAGATGCTGCCCCCTTCTGGCTGCTTGGTCATTGCATCATGAGTTGTTGCCACGTTTGCACTATTTGCCCATATTTCTGAAGAGTTTCATCGACTGTAAAGGCGCTGGGAACATCCTGTGGCTGTGCAGGGCGCTACAAAAATTCAAAAGGGTGAACCAGCAGTGAAAAAGTTACTGAAAGGACAGCTTGTTAAATCAGGTCTCAACTTTCCACTGAGATGGAAAAAGTTGCCAAACATTTTAATTTCATACCATAGAGTGTCCAGGAAATGAAAAGAGTCAGAGATAAGTTTTCAGAAATTCCAGGAGTGTAAGCACAGCAAGAGGCTACGTTGCCAATTAACTGTTTTTAAACTGTAGATCGAGACAAAATACATCCTAACTCACTCCTCCTCAAAACAACCCTCCCTTTTTCTTCATTGTTGAGAGATGTGGCTCTTAACCCGGACTCAGCTGGCACCCCAGCTCACATATGGGCCCCTGAGGGTAGATCGGGGTTGGGAGGGGGCTAGTGTTTGGGGCCCGAGGATGGAGAACACAGCTGGTTCCCAGTGACTGTCCTCATTTTCACCCTGAACAGCATCTCCCTCACAGCCTGAGAGCTGTCCTGACCTTCCCTTACTGGTCGAAGATCTATCTAACTCACCTTGAATGCTCCCCATCACCAAGCCTCCACTGCTGTCTGAGGAGCAGAATTCCACTATCAATCTCTTGAGTGAAAATCTTTCTCCTCGTCTCCAACTTGAAGGGGAGTCTGTTTTCTAGACTCCCCCCACCAAGGAAAACATCTTCTTATCACGTACACTGGAAGTCTACTCAGGATCTTTGTCCCATATTTCTGAACTCTCTAATTTGTACTAGATATTCCTTTCTCGTTTCCAAACTCAATCTTCACAGTATTATATGCTTTCCCTTTCAATGTGATACTATCCTTAACTTACTTCATTGGCCAAGGATTGTCTATTCTCTCATAGAGTGTTTCTTTTCCAATGGAATATATCTTTAGTGAGAGTGATGAAGTGTACTATGTATGAGTTATTAAATAGCTGTCTCTGCTTCTTTCCTGTCCTACCATTAACACACAGGGGTCCTTGATTTACAAACATCCACTTACGCAGGCTCATACTCATGAACACGATCCCATTGAGGGTCATAGAGTCATAGACATGTACAGCATGGAAACAGACCCTTCGGTCCAACCCGTCCATGCCAACCAGATATCCCAACCCAATCTAGTCCCACCTGCCAGCACCCGGCCCATATCCCTCCAAACGCTTCCTATTCATATACCAATCCAAATGCCTCTTAAATATTGCAACTGTACCAGCCTCCACCACATCCTCTGGCAGCTCATTCCATACACGTACCACCCTCTGCATGAAAACGTTGCTCCTTAGGTCTCTTTTATATCTTTCCCCTCTCACCCTAAACCAATGCCCTCTAGTTCTGAACTCCCCGACCCTAGGGAAAAGACTTTGTCTACTTATCCTATCCATGCCCCTCATAATTTTGTAAACCTCTATAAGGACACCCCTCAGCCTCCGACGCTCCAGGGAAAACAGCCCCAGCCTGTTCAACATCTCCCTGTAGCTCAAATCCTCCAACCCTGGCAACATCCTTGTAAATCTTTTCCGAACCCTTTCAAATTTCACAGCATCTTTCCGATAGGAAGGAGACCAGAACTGCACGCAATATTCCAACAGTGGCCTAAGACCCGACATTACGTTGTCCCACATTGTATTCTGACTTGCATTAAAATTGACTGTCATTAGCACTGCTGCCTCAGTGCGGCAGGAACCAGGTTCAATTCCAGCCTCGGGTGACTGTCTGTGTGGAAGTTGCACATTCTCCCCATGTCTGCATGGGTTTCCTCTGGATACTCTGGTTTCCTCCCACAATCCAATGGTATGAAGGTAAGGTGGATTGGCCATGTCAAATTTCTCGAAGTGTCTGGGGATGTACAGGCTAGATTGAATTAGCCAAGGGAAATACAAGGTTACTGGGATAGGGGCTGGGTGGAATACTCTTTGGAGGGTTAATATGGACTCGATGGGCCGAAGATAGGGATTCTGTGTTTGGGGTCCAGAAAAAACCCATTCACCACCCAGTGGCTGCCTATGTTTCCAGTTAGCTTTAGTCAATATTTTCCTCATATCCATGCAGTTACTTTATGTTGAGGATATCCACACTGCTCCTTCTCAAACTGAATGTTAAAGTCTAGCATCTTATTGCCAGTGTTGCCTACAGTCTCCTTTACTATGATGTTAATTAATCCTGCCTCATCGCCAATGACCAGAGTTTAAGCAGCCTACTTCCTGTTTGGCATGACAAAGTACGACTGTGAGAAAGTTTGATCTCCTTAACCCTCTCTGAACTCATCTTTATAGCTGTCAAAGCTAGCCAATAGTTCTGGTGACCACACTACCAGAAGGATGTGGATGCATTGGAGAGGGTACAGAAAAGGTTTACCAGGACGTTGCCTGGTAGGGGGGATTTTAGCAATGAAGAAAGGTTTGGATAGACTGGGTTTGTTCTCACTGGAATGCAGGAGGTTGAGGGGCAACCTGATCGAAGTTTATAAGATTCTGATTGGTGTGGATAGAGTGGAAGGTATGAGGCTTTTTCCCAGGGTGGACGGGCCAATTACAAGGGGACAGAAGTTCAAGATGCAAGGGAGGAAGCTTAAAAGAGACCTGTGAGGCAAGCTTTTCACACAAAGGGTAGTGAGTGCCTGGAGCACACTGCCAAAGGAGGTGGTGGAAGCAGACACAATAGCAGCATTCAAGAAGCACCTGGATGAATACATGAATAGGAAGGGAATAGAGGGATACAGATCCTATAAGTGAGGACACTTTTAGTATGGAAGGGCAAAATATATTGACTCAGATGAGACAGAATTTGTTAGCTTCATCTCAGAAGGTTCCTTGAAACGTTCTGTAGATAGTCCAACTGGGGTACAGGCCGTACCACACCTTGCAGTGGGGATAGAACCTGGCCAGCTGATTGAAGTTTCACTGAGGAAGCATTTTGGGAAGAGTGATCATAATTCTATAAGTTTTAAGATAAGCATGGATAAGAATAAGGCAGGTCTTTGCATGAAAAGTCTAAATTGTGGGAAGTCTAATTAGAATAGGATTAGGCAGAAACTGAAAAAAATTACTTTGGAGGTGGCTGTTTGAGGGTAAATCCACATCTGACACGTGGGAGTCTTTTAAATACAGGTTGATCAGAGGTCAGGACCAGCACGTTCATGTGAGGATGGCAGATAGGATTGAAAGATTTGGGAATCCTGGATGACAAGAGATATTGAAAGTTAGAAAGAAGCACATGAAAGGTTTAAGAAACTGAATTCAGACTCGGCCCTTGAAGAACATAAAGAAAGCAGGAAAGAGCTTTAACAAGGAGTTAAGGGAGGGCTAAAAGGGGCCATGGAATGTCCTTTGCAAGTAGGATCAAGGAGCATTTTATATTCACATTAGGAGCAAGGGGTAACTGGGGAAAGGATAGGTCCACTCAAGAACAAAGGAGGGAATTTATGCATGGAGCCAGAGGACGTGGATGAGGTCCTTAATGAATACTTTGTATTGGTATTCACCAGTCAGAAGGTAATGGCTACAGAGAAAAGGTTAGGGAGGGGTATGTTCATATTCTGAAGCATGTCAATATTAAGAAGGATGTACACCAACTGGAAAGTTGGGAAGAGAAATGACAGATGATAATCTGGACAAGTATGAGGTGATGCATTTTGGGAGGTCAAATGTGAGAGGAAAGTACACAGTAAATGGCAAGACCCTTAGGAGGACTGACATACAGAAGGATCTGGGGGTTCAAGTTCACAGCTCCCTGAAAGTGGCAACAAAAGTGGATAAGGTGGCAAATAAGTATATATCTCAGGCCATTGAAAATAAAAGTTGGTAAGCCATGTTGCAACTGTATAACACTTCGGAGTATTGTGTGCAGTTCTGGTCACCATACTACAGGAAGGAAATGGAGGGGGTGAAAAAGAGATTTACCAGGATGTTGCCTGGATTGGAGTGTATTAGTTGTAAGGAGAGGTTGGACAAGCTTGGGTTGTTTTCGCTAGAGCATCAGAGGCCGAGGGGTAGAAGTCCATAAGATTATGGGAGGCGTGGATAGGGTGGATAGTCAGATACTCTTTTTACCCAGGTTGGAAATATCAAATACTATGGGGCATAGGTTTAAGGTGAGAGGGGGAAAATCTAAAGGAGATTCGCAGGGTAACCTTTTTTACACAGAGGGTGGTAGGTGACTGAAGCGTTCTTCCAGAGGAGGCGGTAGAAGCAGGTACAATAACAATGTTTAAGAGACATTTAGATAGGTACATGGATAGGCAGGGAATAGAATGATACAGACCATACACAGGCAGATGGGATTAGTTTAGAATATATCAGAATCGACACAGATATTTCTGAGCTGCACTGTTCTATGTTCTTTGCCACTCTATAGGAAGCATGAAATTATTGCAGGATCTTCTTTCAAGGTTCTTTTCCTTCTGAAATACTCGGTCTTACAGTGTGTTATTGTTAAGGGGCTTATAAACTGGTGAACACAAGTGACTTCCTCCCTGTGCTATTTCTTGTCTCAATCAAACTCATTCTGGATGTTGATATTCTGAAACCAAGGTCGTTACTCACCACTGTTCTGTAATCCTTAACTAACACAGCTACCCCATGACCTTTCCTACCTTCGTGCCTTCCAAACTGTCAGGAACCCTTGAATATTTAGGTTCTTTCCTTGGTCACCTTGCAACGAACTCTCCGAAATGGCGTGTTCATTCTTATTTACAATTACATTTGTTCATGGGACAGGGGCATTGCTGGGTGGGCCATCAATTATTGCCCTGGAGATGGTAGTGAGTTGGCTTCTTGACCTGCTGCAGTGCTTCAGGGTGCACGGACCCCCACAGTGCCGACACTGAGAGACTGTCAGGTTTTGACCCAGCGACAGTGAAGGAATAATGACATTTTTTTCAGTTCAGGTTGGGGAATGGCTTGGAGGGGAAGTTGCAGCTGCTGGTGTTCCCATTATATTTACTGTCCTTGATGGAAGTGTTTGTGGGTAAGTAGAGTTAAAAAACACACAACACCAGGTTATAGTCCAACAGGTTTAATTGGAAGCACACTAGCTTTCAGAGCGACGCTCCTTCATCAGGTGATTGTGGAGGGCTCGATCGTAACACAGAATTTATAGCAAAAATTTGCAGTGTGATGTAACTGAAATTATACATTGAAGAATTGATTGTCTGTTAAGCCTTTCATCTGTTAGGATACAGCGATAGTTTCACTTCTTTCATGTGTAAATCACAAAACACTTTTTTTTAAAGTTGCATTCTCGGGTTAGCTGTTAACAATGGTGATAGCTAGACAATATGTTGAAGGTGTTAGCCCCCTGTGTTCTCTGTCTATGACCTGATGTTTAGATTGATTCCAATCTAAAAAGTGAAATAACAGAGTTTTACATAAATTCATGCAGTTTTTGAGCTCAGGGTTCTACATGAATCTATGTGGTTTTTGAGCAAAGTGCAATGTAACTCTGCAAGTACCAAATAAATTCACCACACACAATATATGTGTGCATGTGGGTCTTTGTCTGTCTGTGTGTGTGTCTGTCTGGGGTGGGAGTTGTGAGTGTGAGAAAGTGTGTGTGTGTGTGTGTGTAGTGAGTGCAGAGTGTCTTAAGTCTGTGAGGGGGTGCATGTGTGGGAGTCTGTGTGTCTATAAGGGTGTGTGTGGGTGTCTGTGTGCATGTCTGTGTGTATCTGTGTCCGTGTGTATGTGAGAGTGTATGTGTGTAGGAATATCTGTGTGTGTGTCTGTAGTGCAATGGTGATCACCTGTAATGTGACATGAACCCAAGGTCTCGGTTGAGGCCCTCCCTATGGGTACCGACCTTAGCTATCAGCCTCTGCTCAGCCACTTTCCTCTGCTGCTTGTCCTGAAGTCCACCTTGGAGGATGGTCACCCGAAGGTCCGAGGCTGAATGTCCTGGACCACTGAAGTGTTCCCCAACTGGGAGGGAACCCTCCTGTCTGTTGATTGTTGTGTGGGAAGGAGTTATTTGCAGTGCAGGGTGTGGGTGATAGACATTGTTGTTACTGAGCGTCAGTGATGGAGAGAGTGAATGCTTAAAGTGGTGGGGGTGGAGGGGGATGGGGGACCGAGCAAGGGGGTTGCTTTTACCAGGATGGCTTCAAACATCTTGAATGCAATTGGAGCTTCCCCCATCGAGGCAGTTGAGGGGGGTGGAGGGGGGGGGGGGGTGTGGAATTCCATCACATTCCTGACTCGTAGCTGGTGGATGGGCTTTACAGAGTCAGGAAGTGAGTTATTCACCACAATATTCCCAGCCCCGACCCACTCTGGTAACCACTGAGTTTATGTGGTGCATCTAGTTGAGTTTCTGGTCAATGGTAACCCCCCAGGATGTTGGTAGTGGGGGCTTCAGTGATGGTAACATCATTGAATGTCAAGAGGCAGTGGTTAGATTTTCTTCTATTGGAGATGGTCATTGCCTAGCATTTGTATGGCACAAATGTTAATTGTTCCCAATCAATTCAAGCCTATGTTTTGTCCTGGTCTTGCTGCACTTGTTGTTTCAATATCTGAGGAGTTGGGAAAAGCACAGAACATTACAAAATCATCAGCGAGCACCCCCACGACAACTTTCCTCTGGATTCTCATTGGCTCCAATTTTGCCAGAGCTCAGTGGTTTATACTGAGTTAATTGTGGGTGTCACTGGCTGAGTCAGCATTTATTGCCCATTTCTAATTGCCCAGAGGATAGTTAAGAGTTAACTATATTGCTGTGGGGGTGGAGTAACATCACTGAAGTTCAGCTGTGTTGTCTATGTTTGGATGAAGGTAATGAGTGGTTCTGGTGGAACTCAAACTGAGTGTCAACGTGCAGGTTATTACTGCATTAGTGTAACTTTATAGCATTGTCCAACTTTGCTGATGATTAAGAGTCTCAGAGAATTGTTATCAGAAAGAGGCCATTCAGTCTATCTTGCCTGTACTGGCTCATCAAATGAGTAAGATGACTTTGGGCCAATCTCCTGCCTTTACCCCAATACCCTTGCACATTGTTTCTATTTAAATAATAATCCAATGCCCTCTCAAGAGAACACAGTGGCTCAGTGGTTAGCACTGCTGCCTCACAGTGGCAGGGACTTGGGTTTGATTCCACCTTTGGACTGTGAGGAGTTTGCATGTTCTCTCCATGTCTGTATGGGCTTCCTCCACGTGCTCTAGTTCCCTCCCACAGTCCAAAGATGTACAGGTTAGGTGGATTGGTCATGTTAAATTGTCCATAGTGCTCGGGGATGTGTCGGCTAGGTGGGTTATCCATGGTAAATGCAGGATTACAGAGATAGGGTAGGGGGTGGGACAGAGTGGGATGGTCTTTGGAATGTTGGTGAAGACTTGATGGGCCGAATGGCTGCTCCCACACAGTAGGGATTCTATGATTCAAATGTTTTGAATAAACCTGCCTTAATGTGAGGAGTTTTGTGTGTAAGGCAGATGGATTGAAAGTGTTGATTAATGCATGAAGATGTGAAATCGTTGTGATCACAAAGATATGGATTAGGAAGGGGCAGGACTGGCAGCTCAATATTCCAAGTTATGGAATCTTTGGGTGAAAGAAGGATGAATGTTTAAGAGAGATGTATCACAACATTAATGAAAGAGTCAATTATTGCAATAAGGAAGGATTATATCTTAGTAACCTCCTCAATTGAGGTTGTATGAGTAAAACTTAGAAACAGAAAAGGTGGTGACCTCTTTGCTGGGGTGTACTTCAGTCCCTAAACAGTCAGGAAGAAATAGACTTACAGATATGTCAGCAAACCTCACGGAAATGTAAACGAAATAGGGAGACAATAGTGGGCGATTACAACTTCTCCCAGTATTACCTGGTATGGACAAAGTGTGCAAGGCTTTGAGTGCGGAATTCTCAAAATGTGGGAGCTTTTTAATTCAGCATGTAGAAAGTCCTACAAGTGAAAGGTTGCTGTTGGAAGTAATCTAAGGGAACAAAACCAGGCAAGTGGTAAATGAGGCAGAGGGGGAATATTTCGGTGAACGTGACTATAATTTAGTAAAATTTAAGTTGTATGGACAAAGACGGAGATGAAATGGAAATAAAAGTTCTGAATTGGGAGAAGGCCAATTTTAATAGGATAAGACAGGATCTGGCCCAAGTAATAACTAAGTTGCAGGAAACTGCACATCAGAGTATGACTATGAGAGGGAAAATGCACCATCTGAAAACGTCCTGCCCCATGTGTCTGTAATGGTGAATAGATTAATTTCTGTCTTTGTGCCACCACGTCACCCATCATATTGTTGGACATTTTGTGAATTCAGGTAAAGAGCTTTTTTCCTTTCTTTAAGCACTGTTACCTGAATGGAGTTTACTTACTGATGTACTGATTAATGGTAAACTCCTTGTCCAGTCACTGCTTATCATTAAGCCAAATCGCTATTAGATTAGATTACAGTGTGGAAACAGGCCCTTCGGCCCAACAAGTCCACACCGCCCCGCGAAGCGCAACCCAGACCCATACCCCTACATTTACCCCTTACCTAACACTACGGGCAATTTAGCATGGCCAATTCACCTGACCTGCACATCTTTGGACTGTGGGAGGAAACCGGAGCACCCGGAGGAAACCCACGCAGACACAGGGAGAACGTGCAAACTCCACACAGTCAGTCGCCTGAGGCGGGAATTGAACCCGGGTCTCAGGCGCTGTGAGGCAGCAGTGCTAACCACTGTGCCACCGTGCCGCCCTTATTGAACAATATAGGTTGCCGCTATATTGTTCAATTGTCTCAATGTTTCTCCTTGGATTCCTCAATCTCCTTCCATCTGAAGATTTCCATCTTGTTGTAGTGCTGATGAAAGGATGGAGCAAGATGGATTGAGTGGTTTGCAGATGATAAAGATTGGTAGAATGGTTAATAGCAAACAAGATGGTTGTAGGTTACAGGAAGATACGGTTGGGTTGTTCAGATGGGCAGACCAATGGCAGATGGTATTTAACCCCATTAAGGGCAATGTGATGCACTTTGGAAGAACAAACAAAATGAGGGAATATTTAATGAATGGGCAGGTCATTGGGTAGCTTAGAGGAAGGGGGAGCCAGGGGTAATTATTTGCAGATCCATGAAATCAGGAGAGCATGTTAAGAAGGTATATGGGAGACCTGCTTTTATCTGGCATAGAGTATAACAGCAAGGAGGTAATGTTGGAGTTGTACAGTGTATTGGTCAGGCCACATCTGGAGTACTGTGTGCCAGTCACCTCACTACAGAAAGGATGTGAAAGTACTCATGGGGGTACAGAGGAGATTCACCAGGATATTACCTGGGATGGAGAAATTGAGTTGGAAGGAGAGACTTGGATTATTTTCTTTACAGCAGAGAGAATAAGGGGGGACATGATTGAGATGGATAGGATTATGAGGAGTATGGGCAAGGTGAATAGTGAGCAACTGTTCCCTTTGGTTGAGGGGGCAATTATGAGAAGGCATAGTTTTAGGGTAAGGGGCTGAAAATTCAGGGAGCATTTGGGAAAAATTATTTTTCATTCAGAGAATGGTGGGAATCTGGAATGTACTGCCTGGGAAGTTAGTGGAGGCTGGAAACCTTACAACCTTTATAAAATATTTGGATGAGTACTTCAAATATCATAACATTCAAGGGTATGGGATAAGTGCAGGAAATTGGGATTAGCGCACCTTTAGTGATAGTTATGTCGGTGCAGACTCGATGGACCGAAGGGCCTTTTCTGTGCTGTATGAATCTATAAATTCATGAATCTAGACATCAACTTATGCTCGGCCAGTCGAGTATACCAGCAGTTTCTATTTTCATAGGAGATTCTTATCATAGACCCACCCAGACCCATTCCCCTACCCTATTACTATACATTTCCGCTGACTAATGCACCTAACCTACACATCCCTGAACACTATGGATAATTTAGCACATCTTTGGACTGTGGGAGGAAACCAGAGCACCCAGGGGGAACCCATTGAGACATGGGGAGAATGTGCAAACTCCATACAGACAGTCGCTCAAGGCTGGAATCGAACCTGTGTCTCTGGCGCTGTGAGGCAGCTGTGCTAACCACTTGCATTCAAAGAATTTTGTTCATGAGAGTTCTGAATGCTTACAGTGATCCATTGGGGAAATTGAAAATGTTAAGGACTTATTGAAATGGGGAAGATTCTCTGATGCGTAACTTCAGGCACTGGAGGGATGGGTTTCAAAGGATGGTATGTTGTTGATAGGATTGGTCAGCTTACTCACACAAGATCTGTTCCCAGAGTGAGAAAGTTCTTCACTGACTCAGTCACTCCAATGAAGCTGTAAGGACTCATCTATATCTCTAGATTCAATGACCATACTCTTCATCATTGGGTGAAGACCATCGTCCTTGTAAGGTGCTGGGAAACAATGGGAGCTTTTCCGACTGAGGTTGCTAATTTTTGCAAGTTGAGAGATGTGGGGCAATAGTGGGAAAGTGAAACCGTGATGTCAGGCAGTCAGGATTTAAACTGAAGTTGAAAAGAGGAAGTGCTGCAGAAACTCAACGGGTCCGCAACTGCGGAGAGAGACAAACAGATGTAATATTGAGTCTGATATGACTCTTCAGTTCTCAAGATTTGAAACGTCAACTGTTAATCTCTTCACTGATGCTGCCGTGACCACTGAGTTTCTCAACATTTCCTCTTCTTATTCTACGTTTCCAGCATCCACAGTGTCTTGCATTGAATGGAGTGGCTAGCTGGCAGGCCGAGTGATACCTTTGTGCATCGGGTGGTGGGAGGGCCTGTGCCATTTACTGCAGGCCTGCTGAGGCTGGCAGCAAGACGTGTGCCCCAGTGTGAAGCCTGGTGGCAATGCCCCACTATGTGAGCTGAGCGTGGCATGCAGGGCTGTCCCTACATCCCAGACCGTGACGGAGCAGTGAAAAAAGGCAGCAGTCAGAGCTTTGGGGTAAGTTGGGCACGGGGTGGGTCTGAGAGAGTCTTGGGGACATAGACCTTGATAACAGAAGCGACCAGGAGAGTGAGATTTCTTTTCTGAGAAGCAAGCTTTCGGAGTCTGGTTGGTACAGATAGAGTCAGAGTCATACAGCATGGAAACAGACCCTTCAGTCCAACACGGCCATACCTGCCAAGCTTCCCAAACTGAACAAGTCCTATTTACCTGCATTTGGCCCATATCCCTTCAAACCTTTCCACTAGGTGTACCTGTCCAAACATCTTTTAAATGTTGTCGCTGTACCTGCATCCACCACTTCCTTTGGCAGTTCATTCCACACTCCTCTGCATGGAGATGTCGCCCCGTGGCCCCTTTTAGATCTTTCTCTCCTCACCTTGAAAACTTGTCCCCACAGTTTTGGACTCCCCAATCCAAGAGAAGATACCTTGGCTATTCACCTTATCCATTTTCCTCATGATTTTATAAACCTCTATAAAGTTACCCCTCAACCTCCTGGACTCTAGTGAAAAATGTCCCAGCATTTCCAGCCTCTCCTTTATAACTCAAATCCTCGAGTCCTGGAGACGCCACAGTAGATGTTTTCCAAACCCCCTCCAGTTTAGTAGTATTGTTCCTGTATGTTCGGGGAATTTTTGTCCAGCCTGTTGGGTTGCCAAACAGCTGGCATCACTGGTTCAGGGATTTGGTTGAATGGTGAGGTACACTGACTCTCTTCTTTCCATATTGTGCCAGGTCGCCAACCTGCTGCGCTTGTTCCAGATCCCCCAGATCAGCTATGCCTCCACCAGCGCCAAACTGAGCGACAAGTCCCGCTACGATTACTTTGCGCGGACTGTGCCACCCGATTTCTACCAAGCGAAGGCCATGTCGGACATCCTTCGCTTTTTCAACTGGACGTACGTGTCCACTGTGGCGTCTGAGGGCGACTACGGCGAGACGGGCATCGAGGTGTTTGAGCAGGAGGCCCGTGCCAGGAACATCTGCATCGCCACCTCAGAGAAGGTGGGCCGCTCCATGGACCAGAAGAGCTACGACGGCGTCATCAAGGCCCTGGCGCAGAAGCCCAGCGCCCGCGTGGTGGTGCTCTTCACCAAGAGCGAAGACGCGCGGGAGCTGCTGACTGCCGCCCACCGGCTCAACTTCACCTTCACCTGGGTGGCCAGCGACGGCTGGGGCGCCCTGGAGAACGTGGTGCGGGGAAACGAGCAGGCGGCGCGGGGGGCCATCACCATCGAGCTGGCCGCCCACCCCATCGTCGAGTTCGCCGCGTACTTCGTCAACCTCCACCCGACCAACAACCACAGGAACGCCTGGTTCCGGGAGTTCTGGCAGCAGAGGTTCAACTGCAGCTTCCGCCAGCGGGAATGCACCAGCAACACGCTCAGGAAGGAGAACTACCAGCCAGAGTCCAAGATCATGTTCGTACTCAACGCCGTCTACGCCATGGCCCACGCCCTCCACAACATGCAGCAGGCACTCTGCCCGAACACCACCAAGCTCTGCGATAACATGAGGCCCCTGAATGGCAAGAGGTTTTACAAGGATTACATCATAAAGGTTCACTTTGATGGTAAATGCGCTCTTCCTTTGTACTTCGCTCCATTCCAGGGAAAGAAACGCTCACATCATAGCACGTGTCGCGACCTCAAAACCTGCCCAATGTGCGTGGCAGAACGTTGCAGCCAATTTGCCCGTAGCAAGGTCCCATGAGCAGCCCGGTGATAAATGATGAGCCAGTCCATGGTAGTGCTGTTCTCAGGATCGATATTATCTGGACGGTCCCTCACCCTTCTTCAAGATAGTGTCCCAGGCGCTTCCACAACTCAGTTTTCCAAAAGGCAGCACATCCGTCAATGCAGCATTCTTTCAGTGCTCTGGCTGGGTGTCTTCAAGTCAAGCCTTGTTTGATTGTACCATTCCCTATCCTGGCCTGTTGATACTGTTTGACCAGAGCTTGAAACTGAGACTCGATCTCAGTTCCGGAGCACGGAACTGGTTCTCAGTGATGAAGGGATTATGCCTGAAACATCGATTCTCCTGCTCCTCAGATGCTGCCTGACCTGCTGTGCTTTTCCAGTGCCACACTTTGCAACCGTGACTCACCAGGGCTGAGTGTGGGCTCTGGGACGGGCTCAATCACGAGTCAGAAAGAGACGGTTAAAATCTCAGTTATGAGAATACCAAAAAAGCCGGTACTTTGTTATGAGCTGTTATTATTACATTCTGATAAAGCATACAATGCTTAGAAGAAACAAATCTTAAAAAGATAAGCAGCAAGATTCCACGTATAAATTAAAATGCCATAACAAATCTTTATTATACAATCTTGAACAAAATGAACATATTCAACAATAACGAAATAATTCTATTTTGATCAGATAATTCAATGATTCTAAACAATATGCATCTAAATACGCAACAGAGACTCGAACATTCTACACTAACATGAGGCAAATGTGAGTTAGCAAACAAATTGTGAATGAACACAATACAGAGTGTAATTTAAATACAGATTCTACATTAAATGGCAAGTCAACAGACAAGACAGTTCCCATCCAGATGTTAGGGACACATTGGGTCATCACATCTCAATGGGTCATCACATTCTTCTTTTCAAAGGATTCCAAATCTTCATTTTTGAAGGCCTAAGTTAAGAATGCCCTCCAATCCTTTGCCGACGCAGAATGCCCAAGTGATTGCTTACAAATTGGTAGTTCAACCTCTGCTCCCGGGACAGAGATCCCCAGGATTCCTGATAGGCTCACAAACAATAATTGCCAGCACGTTTCACTGACAGGCCCCTGAATTTTGCTAAATTCAAATCATAGGAGCATCAGAACAGGAGTAGGCCATTCAGTCCATCAGTCTTACCCCACCTTTCAAACAGATCAAGGCTGATCATCTACCTTGATGCCATTTTCCTGTAGTGGGCTGCATGGTGGCGCAGTGGTTAGCACTGCTGCCTCCCAGCGCCAGAGACCTGGATTCAATTCCCGCCTCAGGTGACTCTCTGTGTGGAGTTTGCACATTCTCCCCGTGTTTGCGTGGGTTTCCTCCAGGTGCTCCGGTTTCCTCCCACATTCCAAAAATGTGCAGGTTAGGTGAATTGGCTTTGCTAAATTGCCCGTAGTGTTGGGTGTAGGGGAATGGATCTGGGTGGGTTGCGCTTTGGCTGGTTGGTGTGGACTTGTTGGGCCGAAGGGCCTGTTTCCACACTGTAAGTAATCTGTATTATTTCCACATCCCTTGATGTTATTATTCTCCAGAAATCTATTGACATTGGTCTTGAATGTGCTCAATGATTGAGCTTCCACAGCCTTTGAAGAGAGAGAATTCCAAAGATCTAGCACCCTCTGAGGAATGACATTCCTCCTCATTGTTATACTAAAGGGCTGCCCCTTATTCTGAGACTATGTTCCTTAGCTTTTGACTCACCAGCCGGGGGGAAACATCCCATCACCCATCACCCTATTTCAGTACAATAAACTCATTCTTTAAAACTCTAAAGAACACAGACCGAGTCTCCTCAATCTGTCCTCATAGAACAATTAGCCTGGTCAACTTCCTCCGCACTCCCCCTATGGCAAGCATATCCTTCCTTAGATAAGAAGACTAAAATTATACGCAATATATTACTTGAAGTCTCACCAAGGGTCTCTGAGATTGCAGCAAGAAATCTTTGCTTCTGTACTCAAGTCCCCTTGCAATGAAGGCCAGCATACCATTTGCCTTCCTTATTAATTGTTGCATCTGCATGCTAGCTTTTGGTAATTCATGAACATGGACACTTCAGGACTAATCAGACACTGACAGCTCCTAAGACCTTATTGTTTAACAAATGTCCTGCCTTTCAGTTTTTTTCTGCCAAAGTGGACAATTTCATCCTTATTTGCGTAGAATTCCAATAACCATGACATGTCCGTTCACGTAGCCATATTTGATTGAAGCCTTCCTGGATCTTCGTCATGACTTGTATTTCCAACTAGTTTAGTGGCATCAGCGAATTGGAAATATTGTAATTGGTCCCCACAGCTAAATCATTTAATGTAGATTGTGAACAGCACTAGCATGATCCTTGCGATGCCCTATTCATGACAGTCTGCTATCCTGAGAATGACTCGTTTATTCCTACTCTTTGCTTTCTATCTGTTAACCAATTCACGATACGTATATTATCTCCAATTCCATGCGCTCTAATTTTATTTACTGATCCCCTGTACATAATCTTGTCAAAAGCCTTCTGAAAATCCAAATACACCACATCCTCAAGTTCCCCTCCATCCATGTTGTAAGCAACATCCTTAAAAAGTCAAACAGATTTATAAAACATGATTTCCCTTTCATAACTTCATGTTAGCTTCATTCAATTTTGTTATAATTTTCTAAGTTTTCTAGTTATCATGTCCTGTAAAATAGATTATAACATTTCCTCACTTTAGACATCAATTAGACCTATCATTTTATATTCATCCCCTCTCTCTACTTAAATAGTTGGGTTACATTTGCTACCTTGTACTGTCCAAAATCCTATATAATTATGAAAGATAATCAACAATACATCCACTCACTCTACAGTCACGTCCTTCAACAATCTGAGATCCTTTGGTCGAGGGGATTTATCAATCCAATTTGTTTTTCAAGTACTATATTTTTATTAATCACAATTTTTTTCAGTTCCTGAGTTACACCCGTCTTTTCGTCTAGTATTTCTGAGATTTTCTGTGTCTTTTGGTGAAGACATAGGTCTACATTTAACCTTGTTAATCTTTTCCTTTGCACATACCCAAAGAAGCTTTTACAGTCCAGCTTTATGCTGCTCACTAGTTTGCATTCATATTCTCTTTCTTCTT